>NW_027278960.1:57500-300000 GCF_046629955.1 Centroberyx affinis | reverse complement strand
AAATAGAAAAACACTTTTAAAACCTAGATATCTTGGGAAAGTTGCGTAAGGACGAAAACATCACATTTACAATGTTGGAAAAAAATTACTTTGAAATCTCAACACCCAGTAGCAGAGGCATATGACTAGTGTTTGCCTGGCTACTTTATATCTTGTCTCCAAGCAATCACTGCCTCCATTCTATAGCTGCGTATGTGGGTTTGTTTCTGATCTAGCCACTTTAGAGTGACACTTAGCAAGTCCAGTAAGTATTCTCAGAGCGTCTGTGTGTACCTGCACACCCTGAATGTTTATGTGTGTGTGTGTGTGTGATCTGGCGGCTTTGCAAAATGTCTGTATAGGACCATTCTCCACATTTCTGTGTGTCTAACCTGGCCACTTTACAGCGTGTCTCCATGAGATCGCTCTCCACATCCAACAGGTGTTGGTGGTTGCGGAGCCCCAAGGGAGAGGTCAGCCTCTTCAGCCTAAGCAGGGCCACACAGAACTGGGCTCCCATCTCCTCCAGTTCCCTGGTGCCAATCTGAAGACCCTGGAGAGAACAGACACACATACCAATGAGAGAAAGAGTTTGCCAGCATAGACTGGCACACACAAACATGCATAACTGCTCAACTCACACAATAACACAAACATGCATGCATGTGCACATATCCAATAAGTAGATAAAAATGTTTCAAAGATCTAACTGAAATCGGCTTCAAAACAGCTGCTGTGGTTTCTACAGCTGCTGTGGAGCCGGTGGATGGAGAGTTTCTCAGTAACGGATTGTCCATCTTCAAACACCCCAATCCCCAACGCTGAAATGCAACTCGCTGAGCTAGCTTTTTGATGTGGAAATATGATAGTAAATCTCATTCCCAGGAAACATATTCACCCGCATATGCACTCACACATGCACCCCTTACCTCCTCCACACACCTTGGTTCAATCACACAAGTAAATGAACACTAACACAGACAGACAGACACACGCGCGCATACACACACACACACACACAAACAGCTTACCCCTGATTCACCCCACAAACTTTCATGCTTCTTTTTTCCCCAGAGCAGAGCTAAGAGGGAACATCTAAACTTGGCCTAGCCAAGGGGAAATGCAACCACAACTCACTAGGCATTAGTTCCTGCACATCTGGACAAATACTTTCACACAAACCATTGGAGGGGTGGGTGGGGGGGTAATCAGCGCCAAACTGGCAACCTAAGACTGCCCCTGGGTTTGTTAGATGTTGACATTGGCGAAATTCGTCAGGAAGTAGGGCCAGGGAAAGGAACGAAAGAGAGAGAGAGGAGATGGAGAAGGGGTCAGAGGAAAAGAGGGAGAAAGACAGAGGGGAAGCAAAGAAAGGAAGGAGTAGGAGAGAGAGAGAGAGAGAGAGAGACAGAGAGAGACAGAGAGAGAGAAGGACTGTGGCTCCACCTGGTGGACATTTTGAGGCTCATGGGGCCAGCTGCCTCTCTCACATGTAAACGCATGTGTACACACACACACACACACACACACACACACACACACACACACACACACACACACACACACACACACACACACACACACACACACACACACACACACACACACACACACACACACACACACACACACACACACACACACACACACACACACACACACACACACACACACACACGCGCACCTTATATTTGCCCTGGTCACAGCCACACAGCGTGCTCTCCATGGTGTAGCTGCGTTGTACTCCTATCTCCCTCCACACAACGACGCGAGCGGTCGACTCCTTGGAGCGCTCCACAACAAAACTGCAGCTGGCCATGCTGAAGGCTGGGGCCATCTGGGACAGGATCTTAGGAAGGGTCTGAGATCAAAAAGGAAAGATGATAAGTTTGTGTGTGTGTGTGTGTGTGTGTGTGTGTGTGTGTGTGTGTGTATGAGATATGGTATATAGTTTAGATACACACTAATGGGGACACCAAACACCTCAGTTTGTAGATAGCAGTTGCTTGGAAAAGCAGCAGTGATGGCTCCAGCTATCAAAAATGCTTGCTGTGAGCATGTAGCCTTAAATGGTATGTTCACTGGACAACTCTTTATAACACTGGCTTGTTTTTCCCTACTGTTCTCAATGGAAAAGCACAGAGAAAGCTCAGAGAAAGCACAGAGCACAGAGAGCTAAGCGTGTTTTAAGAAGAAGATGAAAACATTTAAGATTTCACCAAAAGAGCACTGCGCTTCAAACAGGGTTTCTAGAGTTACAGAGCAGCCACGAGAATAGCATGTCCCACAAGCATCTTTTTAGCACTGCTAACCAAAAAAAAAAGTGGTGCTCAGTGGACACAGGCGCTAAGATGTGACTCAGCAGCCCCCAAGCTTTGTTGTTTCTCTTTACAGCTCCAATCCATAATTTATTTGGCCATATATTTTATTTGGAGTTTGGACTGGTACATGGAAAATATGATTTTCACAACATCATAACTGAAAATAAAAAGTCAGTTTTACGTCAAAGTAAAACTTTATTTTTTACTGGTTCAAAATACTTGAAAGGCCCTTTACATCTGGCATTAATATGCATCCTAGGTGATCGGATTGTAATCAGATATCGCAAAAACCCATAAAATCCAGGTGTAAATGCACCCAAGACACTCTGAAGATCTGATCATCCAAACCACCTCCGGAGGTTGGTCAGAGGAGCTACGTAAATGGAAATAAACTTTCATGCATGCATCCAACCAGGAAACACACAAATCAAACAGGAGGCAGGCAGCTCAGATTGTATCATCCTTTCCAAAAATGTCAGGATACTCATGGATGGGGAACAAGCGAGACAAGGTGTTTACTGTCAATTTTAAAGGACGTAAATATTGAGGAGAGAGGAAGTGACATGCGTGACAGTCTGTGTTTGGGCGAGGGAAAGAGAAATCAGATTTCATTGTGTATACCGGAGATGCATTTGCCAGTGTAAATATAATCCACCTACATAAAACCAAGACACAATCTGGATATGAGACGCATGTTAATGCCAGGTGTAAAGGGGCCTCTGTCTGATAACGTTCCCTATGGCTGCTCCGATTGCAATCTCTTTTCTGATGTAATACAATACGAGTGTAATTGAATAAAGCTGATCTCATTAAGTTAAACGCCATTAATATTCATTGGTGTGAGAACAGTAATTTGAAACAGAGGGGAAGATTGAGAGTGTGTTGGGGTAATGAGTGTATGTCGATTAACGTATGTGTGTTGTGTGTTGTGTGTGTGTATCAGTGAATGCGTTAGTGTGAGTGTATCTCATTCATCAGGTCATTGTTCAAGTCCACAGGAGGTTGTGTGTGTTTGTGTAAAGGATATATGTCTGTGTTTCTGAATCTGTATTGTGTCTTTCTGTCTGCCTATAGGTGGTCTAGTCTCCCATGTCTTCATGCAGGACTATGGGTACAGGACGTCAGTGTGTGTGCATGTGTGTGTGTGCATGTGTGTGTGTGTGTGTGTGTGTGTTCACCCTGTATCCCAGGTCCTCCTGCAGGTCACAGGACGTAGCACTGATATTGGACTGCCAGACAGTCTCCTTTACACTGCAGCCGTACATAAACACATTCTTCTTTCGGGAATGACCATGGTAGTCGCAGAACACCTGTGCATGGATGCACACACACACACACACACACACGCACACACACACACACACACACACAAACACAAACACAAAGAGAGAGAGAGAGAGAGAAAGGAAGGTTACACATTTATTACATGTATTGCATGTTGTTCACTAACAAATACAGTAAACCAAAATTTGCTTGAATGCCTGTCCTTTTCTAAGTGGTTAAAATAAAAAATACATAAACAAACACACATACAAACAAAAACAACAGAGGCAGGTAAGAGGTACAGTTACAATTCTATATAGTTTCAACATGCAAAATTCCCTCAGGGATTTAAACGACAAACTGCAAATAAATAGAGGTCATACCAGTGGTGCCCTCTGTATGTGTGCAAGGTACTGCAGCAGGCTCTTAGTGTGGTAGATGGTGGGGTGGAGCTCCAGATTGGGGCTCTGCCACTGGCGATTCAAATCCTCTCCACTCAAAGAACAACGATGACTACAGGAGACAGGAGAAGACAGAAGGGCAGAGGAGAAACAGAGCAACAGGTAGAGAGTCTTTCAGAACAAGAATCTGTGCATGAATACATAAAGCTGTGACTATTATGCAGGTTCAAGTTGTGTTTAATGTGCAGATGTATGTGTATGTGTGTCTCCAGTGTGTATGCTTCTGTGAATGTGTGTGTCCATCTCTGTGCCTATGTTCTACACCAGTGGTTCTCAACCTGGGGGTCGGGACCACCCAGGGGGTTGTGAGATAATTGCAAAATGATTTATGGGATAGGAAAAAAAACATATTTCTACTATACACATTTATCATCATGTCTATTTTTTCAGATTTTTCTTAAATTTTTGCTTTTTTGTGAAATACTGAATAGTTTTAAGCCTCTGATAAACAACCTGAAAAGGGAAAATCTTCTTTGTTTGACTGTGTATAAGCATATGCACGCCTGTGATAGGAGTTGTGAATAGGCGTGGCTCCGTTTTAAGGGGTCACAAGTAAAAAAGTTTGAGAACCACTGTTCTACACAACAGGTACACAACAACTTTTTCAGCTTAGGACCCATATTCAGCCTTGTTCTGGGATCAAAGCTCATTCAAACCTACTCTCTTGCGGCAACCCATTGGAAGCAGGATTATGACCCCTTTGACGTTTGAGTTTCATAGAGAAACCCTTTGCTTTCCACTGATGACTCAATGGGTTTGAGGATTGGGGCTACCTAGAAATGTATGCCTCTCACAGGCTATGCTCAAGGGGGCTGCTGCCCATTGTGTATGCTTGTATGTGCGTATGAGTCAGTGAGTGGGTACTTTTTACTCACTTTCCATTGATGACTCCATCAGGGTTGAGCATGGGGACTATCTTGAAGATGTAGGCCTCTCTCAGGCTGTTTGCCAGTGGGCTGGTGCCCATTAGGAACTCCAGCGTGCCCTTCATCACCCAGCTGGCATTGGTCTCCCCAGGGTGCACTCTGGCAGACAGGAAGATCAATGGACGATTTCCTGGAAGGCGAGAACAAAAAAGAGTCTGAAACGATTCGAAACAGTCAGTGAACTACAATGGACTACAACCCACTTTGAGAAAAGAATTGGCATGTCCTGATCCCACAAGCCTATTCTCATGCAATACTATTCTCCCCAACTCTCTTGCATACATTAGCGAGAACGCAAGTTTATTATTGAATCTTGTGTTATTCAAATGTGTAAAATGAGCCAGTTTGTACAGTAGATCTTGGAGAAACTGTGTAGAAGCCAAACATCAGGGATCACAAATCTCTTACAAACATCTAGAGAAGCTTTAACTACCTAATGACAGATGAGGTTGTTAGGCTCAGGCATGAGAGGGAGAATGAAAAAAAAACACACACACAATGCATGCACACGGGCACACGCAGATGAAGAGTTACTTACTAAACTGACAGATGTGGTCATTGGAGGTTGACTCAGGCATGGCGGTGATGGTGAGGAGGGGGCAGCTGTTTCCCCCCAGGGTTTCACACAGGACATCCTGCCTCAGGTAGATCTGAGGGGTCCTCAAAGCCTCCAGCTTGGACAGGTGCATCTGGGGACACAGTGATAGATCAACAGTTTAATCAACATTTCAATTATTATTACAATTACTTGCATTTTTTTTTTTTATTGTAAAACCCCTTTCCTTTCTGGTTCTTAACATTGTATTGTTGTTTTGTTGCACTTGTTTTTCACTAGGCCTCTTATGATTAAGGGATTCAGAGAGTGACCTTCTCTATTGTTGCTCCTATTATAAGCCACTCTGGATAGTCACTCTGGATGAAGGCATAGGCTAGAAAATGTAATTGTTATTATAATTATTGGCATAATGAGAGTGGATGACAGTTCAGAGCACACTGAAAGCTGAGGCTTGCAGATGGAAGGTCAGGTTGTATAAGTAGTAAAATAGTAGCCAGCAGAATATATCAGGAGACAGGTGCATCTGGGGACACAGCAGCAGAGTGGGAGGCGTAGCAAAAGGGGGATACGGCAATTATTAGATGCAGAAGCAAACACACACAGTATGTAGTAGAAGCATAACAGCAATGCAAAATTCTGTTTTGGAGTATAACAGAGCGTGTACTGCTTATGCAGTGAGTATAATGAGAATTGAAATTTTGCAGGTGCAAGAGTGATAGGTGATAGAAAATAGTACATAGTAAAGAACGTAATAAAACAGATGGTGGAAGGAAAGATATTGTCGTTGCATCTTTAGGAGCATGTATAACATGAAATACTGTAGACCTCTAGACAAAGACAAATAGTGGTACTGTAATACTACCTTAAGAGTAGAGTATGTATAAGGGTAGTGATAGGCAAAGTAGCAGACATCATCCTTATGGCTGAAGCTTGTGCTGAAGCTCATCGTGTAATAGGACTTCCCTTTCTGACCGCCCGCCGCAATGGAACTCCTAGAGAAATGGTTCCTGTGGAGAAGGGGGGAAATTTCACTTTCAGCAAACCTTGGCAGAAAAATACAGACAGAAAATCATAGAGGGACCACTTTTCAGATGCTTTGGGCACTTTGATGTCACCGTTTCTCCCCTAGAGGAACTGTTTAGAAAATCTTTCAGTACTAAATACATTAATGTTAATAATGTTCACACTGTCATCACCCTGTCAAATTCACTTTATCAGAGTAGTAGGCTATAAAGTAGCCTATAGAGAGTAATAGCAGTCTATATAAAAAAGTAAAGGTAGTGATAATAATAATAACAATAATAATAACAATAATAATAATAATAATAATATTAATAACCTTTATTTGTATAGCACCTTTCATAAACAACATGCAGCTCAAAGTGCTTTACATCAATAGAAGGCAGATAAAAGACAGATAAAAAGATAAAATTCATATAAAAGAACAAAAGCAAAGATAAGCAAAGTGATACATGTTTTAACACGATCCGCTGTAACACACCTTATTCAAAAGGTCATTTGTGGTTTTCCTTTCAATATATGCGGGGTCTGGTGCATTCTGAGACCTGGTGAGTCTACCTACTTGTAGTAACAGATGTCTGAGCCTGTTCTGACCCAGCGAGGTCTGCCACTGATCGCTTCCTGCACAGAGTACATCAACACCTGCATGCCTGCACACCCACACAACAGCAGACACACACAAGACAACAGGGGGTGTTCAGTGCAAATAACATAAAATAGAGTGAACAGAATATTGTTAATATTTTGGTGGAGGAAGACAAACTTGAAAAAAAATGTCCAAAAACATGATTGAAAAAGGAAAACAGAAGCTAAAGCTTTAATAGTATCTGTCCAAAATGATAATATGTGTGCCTCGATAGTCTTTAACTTTAAGTTTCAAAATTAATTTAAAACTGAAGCGTAGCCATCACAATGTGTCTGTCCTTCTGTGAGTCAGTTGGAGAATGCAACCAATTTTATCTTTTGGCTTTTAGTGTTGGGTCTGTCTTTGTTTTCATCTAGGCGTTGTTGTGCATCTCACCGTAGTTGAACTGGCTGTTGGACTTCTCACAGTTGATGATGTTGAATCGGTAGGTGGCTCCAACACGCATGCCGCTCACTTCAAAGTAAAACCACTGGTGGTAGTGGTTGCTGTTGATGTCCGAGTTCAGAATGAGGTCATACTCATACCTGGAGAAACACACATAATATAAATGGCAACCACACACCATGACTTCATCAACCATATACAGTACAGATGTAACACATCGTTTCTTTGTTTTTCATCTAATTTCTGTTTAAGTTTTTAAGTAAACACGATGGCAAGAAATTACGTTTTTCACTGTTATTGATATAATAAACGCTAATTCTACTGTAATTGTACAGTCATTTTTGAATTACAACTGATTCCACTAATTCTACTGTAATTGAGACAACAAATGCTTACTTCCTAACTTGAACAGCCTTCCTGAGGTTGCCAGACTCAAACTGCGAGTTGAACTTCAGTGACTCACCATCATCGTCAATCACAGGACAACTGAAACACAACACCAACCACAGTGTTTATGGGGGACAAATGATACTCTTGAGAAGTCACTGCCCTTTACGTAATATGCTGCATAATATAGTTGACAAATTGAGCTAATTTGCTTTGTGAATGTCAGGGCTCTCAACGCTATAGCCTTTGTCATTCGGGGTTGCACTTGAACAAAAAAGTTAAAGCACCAGTGACAAGCTACAATGTTAGAAGAGAGTTTGAAGAGAGACTCACCTGGGAATGTCCAGGTCATAAACTACTTTATCCAAAATGTCATTGGGATGAATCAGCCTCTCAATGTCCTGGAATATCTTGGACCTTCAGGAGCACAAATGAACAAGCCAGTGGTTAACAAAGTAAAGATGGTGGGCAAATAAATAGATTTTTTCCCTCATATTTCCCATAAAACCTATTATTAATTAAAGGGCGATGATTGAAATAATGTGAGCTAAGAGATGCCAGTTCCCTTCACCCTACCCTTCCATCCTCTCACACTCAGCAAAGTCTGTAAACTGTAGCCCTGGGATCCTGTGACCAAGGCATATTGAATCATGTTGCTATGCTTGTCATGTGTAGAGAGCAGTACTGAAGTACATGAGACAGACAAGATGCACCCAAATGACAGTCGAAACTGGTACAATATGGACAGAGCATATCCATGACTAAAATTGGTCACCAAGCAGTTACATTATATATTGCATAATCAAGTGTGACCATGCTTTGTCACATTTTGCCACACACATTTTGCCTCATAATTTTCACTTGGAAAAAGCATTACTAAAGCAATATGTGGCAAGCAGGACTGTCACTGAGTATTGGTCGGGAGGCAGAGAGAGCCAGCAGGTCCAGTCGCTCAACAGGTACACCTGCACCCAATTAACTAACCTATGTGTGTGTGTTTCAGTTCCGCTGGAGTGGACTGACTATGTCCAAGTTGCAACAACAGCGGCATGCCTAAGGTGTTGGACTTTATATACTATTCCTTTTTATTGCATGGTTTCGTATTTATGTCTGCCTCATATACATCTTATCTCCATAATCTGTATACCCTCTTCAGTTTGTGTGTTCTATTCGATTATTTCTAAATCCCACCAACCTCATTTCAAATATCTCACCTCTGTACGCCGTAAACTCTCTCCAGGAGGTGTTCCCTAAAGGTCGGGGCTACGTGTCCAAAGTAGTCTGGGTAAGCCACTTCAGTGTACTGGGGGACCGAATGCGTTCCCTTCACCTTCGCCACGTACAGGTCCGGGTCGTGGAGCGGGAGGAGCAGGGCCGTGTCTGGGACCTCCAGAACAGCTCCCTCTCCTCCCTCCTCCTCAGGACCCTCCGAACCACAATCTGAACCCCCTGCGCTGCCGCCTCCTCCTCCTCCCCCTCCCACACGGCGTGTAGCGATGCCCCCCAACAGCAGAGGAGACTGTATGTGTCTCGTAGCGTTGACCGGAGATCCGCCTCCTCCTTCGACTCCTCTTCCTCCTCCTCCTGCGCTCAGTGGCCCCTCCCCTTCTAGAGTGACACGCTCCAGCACACGCACCAGTTCCTGCTCTAGCCTCGCCTCTTGAGAAGGCGGCCTGGTCTGGGAGGAAGAGGTTGTGTTTCTATCCGGGGACGGAGTGTGGGCGTCGTCTTTTTTGTCTTGGTCCGTGGTGAGATGGATGGTGTCCAGTTCTAGCGGCGGCAGAGGAGCAGGGAGAGTAGGAGGGGGGGCAGAGGGAGGAGAAACAGAGGGAGGAGGCCCGGTGTGTTGTCCTTTGGTGAGGTGGCATTCCTCCTCAGGCGTCGGGACGGGGACGCGCTTAGGCGGCAGGGCTTGAGCTGTGGGCACTATGATTGGTCTAGTGGATCGAGTGGCGGCCGATGATGAGGAGAATGATGATGAAGATGTGGTGGAGGCACTCTTTGGGCAGTCAAAGTTATACCCCTGTAGGGATAAGAGAAATTGATGTCCTTACCAACTGTATTTAATTATATTTCCATGTATTTATAAATATATGGGTTTCATTCCAAAACGCTATCCATTTCGGAAAAAAACTGCTACCTGAAATTCATCAGGCAATATTTGAAAAACAACTGATTCTGTCTTCAAAAATTAACAAATGAAAAAATGAACTATTTTATAGGCAAATAATAAGAAAGAAGATGACTCCTAACTTCAATACTAACCCATAATTCGCTTAACTTTCATGCCAGCAGTAAATATGGGAGAAAGGGTGTAATTTAAAAATAAAAAGGTGGATATTTAATTTTGGGATGAAACACATTGTGTTTTACTAGCACATATTGTGTTAAACCTATTCCAACATAACTGAAAGTACTGCACCACTAGAATTCCTGTCCCAAACTAGACAGACAGATGTGTTGAAATGATGAATACTGTTGGTGTGAGGGAATTGCTGCCCGTGTATCATAGATTTTCTGCCAAAGGCCAGCAGGTGATGCTGACCTGGAAGTCTTCAGATAGCTCCAGGAAGAACCTCTCATAGACCCTCAGCTCCTCAAACGGACGGCTGTGGCTCTCTTTGGGACGCAGCTTGTTCAGGTCAGTCTCTATGTCATCATTCTGAGAGAAAGTAGAGAGAGAAAGGAGGGGGAGATGAGAGACAAAGAGAGCGAGAAAGAAAGGGAGTGGGTACAGACAAGAAATCTTAAATGCTGGTAGCTGGTAGTTTTGCTGCCCTCTTTGGGACACAGCGTGTTCAGTTCTGTTTCTATGTCGTTCTCATTTTCAGAAACAAGAGAAGAAAGGCAGAGAAGGGGCATAGACAAGAATCATATATCTAAAATGCTGGTACAACAGTGTGTGCTGTCAATCCCTTTGGGCTGCAGCTTGTTCAGATCTGTTTCTATGTCATCGTTTGGAGACAAAGGACAGGAAGAGGGAGCAAACATGCACATTAAATATGTATAAACAGAGACTATGGTGTGTTATGTAGCTGTAGTTGGACTGTTGTTCAGGTCTGTTTCTATGTCATTACTAGGAGAGAGAAAAAGAGATGTTGTGCTGCAAACTACAGTAAGTACTCAACAGTATGCTGTACAAATAAAGCAAAACACACTTTCATTTTGATGCATGATTGAATTCAACATCTGTTGCCCAGCATTGTGTGTTCTGCAGTTGGTTAATTTTTGGGGGATTTTGAAGAACTTCAAAATTTTGTGTCTCTCTTTGTAGCTTGTTCTCTTTGTAGCTAGTTCAGGGTTTGTCTCTATAACAGCATTGTCAAACAGAGAAAAGGGAAAGAACATCTTAAGAAATATTGCAATACTGAACAGCGAAGTCATCAAGTATGGCATGCGTGTGTGTGAGTGTGTGTGTGTGTGTGTGTGTGTTGAGTGGTACCCCAGTACGATGATCCTTCTCATCCTCCTCGTTCTCTGTATCATTCTCTGTGTCTGCCTCTGTCTCCTCGTTATCATCACTTTCATCCACCACATCATCCACTGGGAACACACACACACACACACACACACACACACACACACACACACACACACACACATAAGTTGTTAGGTGATCATTAAAACTGACATACATATTATTGTGTTTTTTCCTTGCCCAGACTGTCTCTTCCAAACTATGTATGTTTAGGACTGGTACAGCCCAGCTGATAGTAGTATTTGGTCACTGAGTCTCTTTGCTGTGACAGGAAAGAGAAAACGGTAATTGGAGGTGAGATGTGAGCAGCCATGATCAAGGGATGAGTGAGAGGATTAGAAGAAAGAAGTTTTGAGCTGATTTCTTCAAATACATTGAGCTGGCGATCACATTAACAAGTCAAGTGATAAGTAATGTAATGTAAAGTAGCATACAATTTTACATTGTTCTGTGGTTGGCTTGGTGACATCCCCAATTTTTGGGGGTAATATGGAGCAACAGGGCAAAGCAACATGGCAGAGGCAACTACTTGGGTGCTGTTGCCCGTCGGAGTTGCCCAAAAATTGTGCTGTGTACCACTGCCTTAACAGAGCACCTGAGTACTTTTGCGCCTTGCACCATGAATTTCCGAAGCCTCCAGCCAGAAAAGCTCCTTTCTGCAGTTGAGGTACGCTTCATTTATCTCTGCCTGGTGATATGCAAGGGAGGAAATGAACTAAAATGTGTAGACACCCACATCATCAAGCAGTTCACTCGAGCGCAGTGCTACACGAAAGAGAATGATTTTATGATTGTGAATGGGCATTTTTCATTTCAGATCACTGGAGCCATCTGTGACTGAGAGAACTGTAAGGAGGAGAGGAGCTCAAATGTTTCACCAAGCAGTCTGTGGACAGAATGTGGGAAGCAAATGAATCGAGTACAGCGAAAGTACATACGCCTACTAGTAAGCAAGTAAGCACTATGTAATGTGCAAGTATGTACAGTATTATGACAAATGTTAGTCTAGTGAAATTAGAGTATGAGAGTGTGGTGAGTGAGAAAGCGGTAGCGAGTGAGTCTATGTATTGTGAGTATGGAGCCGTGTCTTACGTACGTCTTACCCTTCTTTAAGGGCTTGGTGCAGAGCTGGTAACTTGTTCCTCCTGTAAGGCACATTGTGTGTAGCAGTGTCAGTAGAGTGTGGCCAAAAACCATTTAGTCGGTCCAGCGGTATAAGCACTGCCTGTGTGTGTGTTTTTGTGTGTACGCGCGTTGGTGTGTCTGAATCTAGGGGGAAACTGCGGTGACTGCGGTGGCTAAGGACAAAAAAGTAATAAAAGTAATAAATAAAAAAATTAAATTAAAAAAGTATATGAAGGTGTCTGTGTGCGTACTGTATAACCATCACAGGAATGCACACACGGCATTACTGCGATGTGATAAGCTAGAGGGTACACTCTAGTGATGTGTGTGTGTGTGTGTGTGTGTGTGTGTGTGTGTTCTCACCCCCAGGTGGCTGGTTGTACATCTGTGCCACAGGCCCTCCAGCAGGTACATGTGGGAGCTGGTAGTGGAAGGCTGATTTGATGGTGGGCAGAGGCAGACGGTTCTTAGGAAAACACTTCCTCATGATGAGACTGGAGGTGTTGACCAGCGGGTCCAGAGTCCGCACCGGGAGACACTCCTAGTAAGAGAGCCAGACAGAAGGTAGAGGGCAGGTGAGAGTGAGCGAGTGTGTGTGTGTGTGTGTGTGTGTGCATATTTCTCACCCTCACCAGTGTTATTTAAGATCCACAGGCAACAAAGTAGATAGAGTTGCAGTGATGCAATGTGATGTTATAGTTTCAGAGCAAGAATTTTATGCTTGAATATACTTAAAGCTGTGACTATTATGCAGGTCCAAGTTGTGTTTAATGTGCAGATGTACAGTATGTGTCTCCAGTGTGTATGCTTCTGTGACTGTGTGTGTCCAACACTGTGCCTACACCAGTGGTTCTCAACCTGGGGGTCGGGACCACCCAGGGGGACACAAGATAATTTTGGGGGGGTTGCAAGATGATTTATGGGATAGGGGAAAAAAAACATATTTCTACTATACACATTTATCATCATGTCTATTTTTTCATATTTTTCTCTAATTTTTGCTTTTTTGTGAAATACTGAATAGTTTTAAACCTCTAGGCCTCTGATAATGAATCAAATGAAACAACCAGAAAAGGGAAAACATTCTTTGGTTGAACTGTTCACCATCTGAATGGATTGGGGGTCATGAGTGGGCATTGCTTCATTTTAAGGGGTCATGAGCCAAAAAGTTGTGAACCACTGGTCTAGTATAGTGTTGAGTGAGGTGTAGCAATACTGTGCCATTTTAAACAAGGACAATTTCTTTGCAAATTAAGTTTCTTGTTGGAAGTCTAACAAACATGACCAACAAATAAAACATATTCTCTTATTCACAAACCAGTGGCAAAATTAAATAGATAATATAATGTAATGATTTTTACAAGCTGTAGTCAGGAGATGATTTGCTTTATTTGCTTGTCATATGTGGCGTTCTCACTCACAGTGGATGTGTTGTAGAGAACCCTCATGCCATCAGCCTCAATGAAAGCCTTCCTGCCCAGTTTGATGTTGGTGATGTTCCTCAGGCAGGCCAGCAG
The DNA here is from genome assembly GCF_046629955.1 of Centroberyx affinis. Classification (NCBI taxonomy): domain Eukaryota; kingdom Metazoa; phylum Chordata; class Actinopteri; order Beryciformes; family Berycidae; genus Centroberyx; species Centroberyx affinis. Next base: position 285,937 of record NW_027278960.1, on the reverse strand, counting down.
GCCTTTGCGGATAAGCATGTGGCGCTGCCGTGTGTCATTGCGGTGCCAGTCCTGGTATACTGCCAGCAGGGCGGGAACATGGGCACGGTCCACCGCACGACGAGCATTGGTTTCTGGAGAGAGGAGTGGAAGGAGAAGGAAAGAAAGCATTGATAATACTTTACAATCAAACTACATAGCAGTTGACAAAATGATTAACTTAACACACAACTGTGGCCTGGGGTAAAGAAAAGAGCAGGAAAAGTGGAAAGGTAAGCAAAAGTACGGTATGGAGGTTGGGGGTCAGGTAGTTTGGCATCCATGCTGAATGAACACTTGGCCCTGCTTCATTATTTAGTCTAAAACTGTCTTGTCAATCAAGCCAAAATGAAAGGAAATTGACTACTACTCTGTCTCAATAGAGAATCTTAGCTGAACAATATTTTACAATATTTATATTACTATTTTTTATTGTCTATCAATCATGTTTTGCTTTTGTAGTGAAAAGTGCAATAAATCAAATAAAGTTTCTTCTTCTTTGTCTTGTTCCAGTGCAATCCAATCCCTGAATCATCAAGAAATTCGAAAAAGCTTGGCTACAAATTCAAGAGGCAATCCACTGGTTTGAAAAGAATGCAAAACGAGGAGGAAATGTTGAGAGAGGGGAGACAGAACAGCGGATCAAGAGAGGAGGAAGACAGAGAGATGTGGTTAGAGACGATGGGAGGTAAGGAAAGGAAGAAACGGGGTGGACAGTAACACTACTGACGGATCCCAAGAGAACATCAATAGTAGAAAGCCAATTACTCACTGGATTTGAGCAGAGCTCCCAGTGTGTCCAGAGCTACCCTGTTGATTTAGAGACAAGACAGATGAGTTACACAGTCTGCTGAGCAATCGTCAAAGACAGATGGTTCTGACAGAGGTCAAGAAGCGATAGAGCCTGTTGAGTTGACATTAATTTATGTTTCAGTAGTTTGTTATAACACATGCATTCATGCTGGCCAATCAACACAGACAGCTCCTTACTTGAGCAGGCTGGTGTTCTTCTTGCTGTACGGCCCGATGATCTTGAACATGAGTTCCACCACTCCATTCTTACCCAAGGAAATAGCATTCACCGCTTTACAAAGACAGACAGGAGAGAAAGACAGACATCAAATACAACTAAACAGTTAGCAGCAAGAGTATTTACAGTATTTGTATCAGTTTGCGGTGTCCTCCAACGTCCTCCAAAGTTTAAAGTTAACTTACAGTTGGTGGAGTAAACCCTGAGAACTTGCAGGCAGGGCAGAAGCAGTTTGGTATTCTGTAGGTTCTGCTTCAGCAAGTTGACTGTGACATTCAGAGCTCCGTTCAAACGTGCCTTCACTCCAAACTTTCTGTCTGGAGACACAGCGGGTGTAAGGTCAGCGTGCGTCTAAGTGTGTGTGTGTGTGTGTGTGTGTGCGTGTGCGTGTGTGCGTGTCTGTAGTTGTGTTTGCACATGTCCATGATTATTTAATGCATGTAAAGTGACAGTTCAAAATAAAGCATCATCTCTTGTTGTATTTGTGTCCTTTGTTTTCTGTTAAGCACCTAATGACAATCCAGTGCATTAAAAGTGCTTTATAAATCTAAAAGACTTGACCTGACATGAGCGCCTAAATAGGTGTGTAATTGAATGAGTTTACAACAATTAACATCATCAATTACGCTCACTATGTAATTTTGTTGATTTGCATATTCATGATGGATGTGTCTTTTTGTTTTGAACACAGCTGCGTCAAACCCCAAGTGTACATATGAGAATGCCAAAGCTGTCAATCCCAGAGCGTTCAAAGTATGGGGACACTGGAAACAGAAAACCAATAATAATGAAATGCCACAGCAGAAAATGCCATGCATGAACACCTGAACAGAAAAAAAATCCCAGTTGTGCCATTTGATGCACATGACAGTGCAGTTGCATGGCAAGCCTTATTTAAGATAGGTTAACCTGCTAGCTAACTTGCTATAATTAGGTAGCAAGGAAATCTTGCCAAGTGCTATTTTATTCATGACCAAACTGTTCTCAGATACATTGTTGAAAAAGTATTATTTAGTGAAAGTTTTCCTAGTAAATTCTTGGAAACTGTTTCAGTGCGCCTTAGAAATCATCTCTCACTGCAGTTGTGCTCTGATATTTGTGCAGGTGTACACACTGGAATGTAACCTAAATGTAGCTAGCAATACCTATTATATCTTATTTGGGTTTGGACTATCTTGGTCTATTATAAACTAAAATGTAGTGTGATGTTAATAAACTTTGAAATGCTGAACTGCAATTATTTTATTTTAAATTCAGATAAATTACTAAATCAATAAAATAATTGACAGTTTATTTGATGGAAAAATAATCATTAATTGCAGTCCTAATGTATATATGGGTGCATGCGTGTGTGTGAGAATGTGAGGGTCTAAGCTTACCTTTTGGTCCAACCTTGGCCAGCAGTGAGTGAAGCTGCAGCATGAGTTCCTCACTGGGAGGCGACTCTTTACTGGCAGTGATCAGTAGCTGGAGTAATATTCCTGTCCCTCCTTTAGACACAAACACTCCCACCCTGCGACCTCCACCTAGGACAGAAAAAGAAATCAATAAAACAGCATTGGCAAAGGAAGCCATGAATTTGAAAAGGGAATTAAATGGAGTGGTGTTGATGAACCAAGTCAAATCTGTGTAACGTGATGTTACAGGTTGTCTTTTCCAGGATTTGACTTGGTTCATTCATTGTTACATGGTCAACCCAAGCATATCAATCACAAACTATTCTACCAATTCACTGGTTATTACAGTGGCAGACTGGATTATTGGTGCCTTGAGAATATATTTACTTCTCAAGGCACAAAACAGTTACTACATTCATAAAGGATCCATTTTGTGAATATCTGAAGAGTCTGAACTGCACACACATAAACCAAAATGCATTTGCCCAAATCAGCAATGACAGTTAAAATTGCTCACTGAGTGATTATCCAGTCAGGGAGTAATTCCCTATCAACTCTCAAATCAGGGAACGAATTGCTCATCAACCGTTTGAAAAAAGAGACTCTACTCACCCACAGTCAGCAGCTCACTGAGAATGTAAAGGATGTTCAGGATGGTCTGGAGATCCCGAGTGTTCTGCCAAAGTCACACACAGTATGCTTTAAGCAAACATGCATGTCGGCACATACACACACACACACACACTGCAATTGTGTAAACACACACAGAGGGCTACAGAAATGTATGCAATCACCTTCTCTTTCTCTCTCAGACAGACAGATAGACACACACACACACACACTCTCTGTCCTAGGTGTGTAGTCTAATCAGACATATTAATTGATCCGACAGCAGCAGTTCTATTAAAAAATGGTACGTAACAGTCAGTCATCACATCCCAAGATCATGACATGACATGATCTCAGATCAAGATATGTACAACTGCTGAGTGTCCTTGTTTTTTTGTACTGTATAGAAACATTTTTTACCTGGGTCAACTGACTGCAGCCTAACTCAATCAAATGAATGGGGCAATAATAGAATATGTTCTGTCTGAACCTTTTTGGTCATAACCAATTCAAAACATAAAAACATGCTTTCAAATTCATTCTGAAATGGATTTGCACAAGTTATTTTGTGGCATTTTTCTTTTTTTTTTTTGCAAAAGCTGATGAGTGACAATAATTTACTTTAACTGTTATAGGCATGGCAACTACTAGCTTCATGGGCCTTGGAGGAAATGTTGTTATGAAAAGTCTCCAAAATTTACTGTAAATTTACTCTTACCATGTAATGCTTTTAGCAAGGCCATTGCTTGCAGATTTATTTAACCTTTTTCATGCAGAAAAAAATACAATTGCTAAAGTACAGAGAGAGTATCATGTGGGAAGATGCCATGTCAAGTTGTTTTGATGAGTGGGCTGACCTCCAGTGAAGCCAGGATGACCTCCATACCACTGGAGCCTTTGGACATGACCTCCTTCCTGGTCTTCTCTGGAACACACACAAAGAGAAAACATCAGAAACATGAAGACAGACAGAGGGCTTTTATTTTAAGAACAGCAGGCTGTCCTGCATGCATGAGGGGGCTCGAGAGACAAATCCAAATGTAACAAGGGACACATTCTCCCTAAAAGTTTGGAGGCCACTGTGCTAGGCTATATATAGCTAGAAGCTTTCTGCTACATTTCATGTTATTGGAGTATCAACAGGCTATATTTTTACAGGCTGTCTCTCTACTGCTCTCTCATCCCCTTTTCTCTCTCGCCTCTTCCCCCTTTGACCCACACCCGATGCTTGCCCCATGCTTTAGGAGCTGACAGATTCCTGTCCTCTTTGAAGAGGCCTCAATGAGAAAAGGAGAGGGCTGCCTGACAGGTCAGGACAGGACAGCACTCTCTACAAACACAACACAAACACAAACACACACAGGACTAGGAGTAGGGAACGGACACTTAATTCCTCCAACCTTTTCCAAATGAGTTCCTCAACCCAACAGCAAAGGTTACAGGTACCCAAAGAAGACCTGAGGAGATGCACTTAGCACACTAAGCTATGGTCAAACCATCATCAATATCAGACTTCTTGAACGTCAATAAATTACACCTATCTGTATGTTAGAAATCTGCTCAGCTCATATCACAATGACCCAGCCTGGAGAGTTCCATCACCCAGTGCTGATCTCACACACGTGTTGGTGGAGAGCGGTCTAGTGTGACATACTGCTGCGGGTGGGAGATGTATCATGACCGTGAAGACACATGGCGAATATGGAGCTGGAAGGTGTCAAGCATTCAGCCTTCATCACTGATTTATGATCTTGAAAATTAAACTGAGCTGAGCCGCACCACGCTGTGCCACGCTAACCAATGAGCATGTGACAGTTCAAACAAAGACCAGCAAGGAAACACGGCAAATAAGTGTACACATATGCACACACACACACATTCCACAAACACACATGCACAACTATGTGCATATCTGTGTATGTGTGTATATACACCCACACACACACACACTTCTCAGTAGCTGGGAGAGTGGTGACCTCTAAAAAGATTTCTGTCATGCCAGACTTTTTAAAGCTCTTCAAAACAAAATGACATTTCAACACTAATCCTCAACACCAAAAACAAAATTACTAGAGGCTATACGCACAGAAGAATTACTACAACTAAAACTACAACACACAGATGAGGTTTACTGTAATTTCTATAAATCAATTTATTTATTAATTTACTGCATTTACATTTAAGGCATTTAGCTTGTGCTCAAAAAGTATAATAAATAATTACAGCATAATTGCAAGTCGCAAGCACAAGAGACAGCAATGCAGCAATATGAACTAGAAAAGAACAGATGGATAGTTTTTTTTTATTTGAATAAAAAGGAAACAGCAACAGGCTTTCAATATTTCAGGAACTCTATAAACTACCGATTACTGAATGAAGCACTAAGTGCACACATGGATGAGCATAAGCTTAGCCCTAGACAAGAAATGTCTTTCATTGGAGGGCTCCACTAATATAAAAGTTAATTTAGGATTAACCCTGACACTTCTTGAGCAAGGAACAACCTGTGTCTGACACAAGTTCCTAGTAACAATTCAGTAATATTAGCCTATACTATAAGCCTATACTATAATTTAGCACTAATAATTGCCATGAAGTTCAGTACCAACTGCAAAGCAGAGTGAACTTCTATAGTCACTGTGTTGTATAACAGCACAAAACCAATGGAAATGCATCTCAAAACAAAGTCATTGCCAAGATATACTGTATGTCATGTCTCATCGGTATTTTAAATACTTGAATTTCATAGGCTTATGTTAAAAATAATTTGCAATGATTTCATCTTGCCTGTGTCACCCATTTTAAGTCCTCTAAAACTTTGCATGCTACAAAGAAGTAACCAAGTCTTACAATACCATTCAAAAGTAAAGAAGATAGCTTTATGGTTACAGTAAATGCAGCTAGCCCACAGAAAATTGTGATCTGCACCAACACCTGCAGCAGCACTATTTTACTCAATAGCCATCATTCATTACTCTTAAAGTGACTGCAATTATTAGTTAACTAAGGCTGACAGCCAAACGTATGGCAAGTGTGGAGGCTGCAGTGGAGCGGCTGTTTTAACCCTGCTCCTGACCTGGGCAAAATGATACATTTCAAATATTTGAAACACGAGTGTCCCTTGATTTACTTTACCTCTTTTGAGCAATGACACTATCACTTTCTTTGAAGGCTGTTCACGTGTCAGGCAAGTGAAATCCAACACACCCCAATATCTGAACTAAAACCTTTTTTATTATGTTTTTATCATTCTGGACCTTACCTGGTGAGTCTGGGCAGACCACAGATTGACTGTATCTCCTGGTGTAGCGGTACTCCATCTCCAAACAGTAAGGTCCCAAACCTCCGCAAAAACAAGCTTTGGGTGAATAGGTCTCCTGTTCTCCAAATTCACAGGTTCACTGCCTCTGGAGTCCTAACAGCTTGCAGTGCAGGACTACTGTGAGAAACTCTTTAAATGTTCTAGAGGTTGATATTCTACATGAAGCCAACAGGCAAATGAAAACAATTCTCTACCCCTTTGAGAAATAAACTTATCTTTTCATCTAGTCCATCTTGCAACCCTTCAACTGTGTACCAACATATTGAACTGAGAGAGCAGTACACCATGAACCTAGCAATCAGCACCTTCCCTTGCACGCTACAGAAATTTGACCAATAGGCCACTCCTGCAGAAAACTGACAACTGTATATGTTACCTCGCCTCGTGCCTCCTCTCCTCTTTCTCTTGACTCCTCCCTTTCTCCTACTCAGCACTGAGGGAAGAAGATGAGACAGAGGCCTCATGCTTAGCTGAGAGAAAGAAAGAGATTTATTGCTTCCAATACTAAATTCATGCTCCACTCCACTTTGGTCACCTACAGCTCCTGGGCATGTTAATTTGCCTCTTTCCATTAAATACCTCTCTTCCTGTCACCCTTGCTCTCTCTCTCTCGCTCTCTCTTAACTGTCCCCTACAAGCCTTACACTCAGAGCATGAGACATAGCAGATAGTACAGCAAAACCTGGCCTGGGGGTGTATGATTACTGTGAACAGGGTCACAGCCCCCCCTCCAACCCCAGCTTCAAATCCGCACACATCTCCAGTCGAGGCTGTAGGCAGGGCGTGACAGCCAGCCAAGCAGAAGAGAGGAGTGGAACAGCTGATATATCATGACTGAATGGGTCAAAGACAGCAGGCTTTCCACTGTGCCCATCAATCATGATGGATTAGCCACTAGCTCACAGGGAGGAAGGAACAGAGGGCAAAAAGAGGAAGGAAGCAAGGAGTTCAAAAACTTCAAACTTCAACTTTAGCGCCATTGAATGGAAATCCAGACCTAAATGTTTTTCATCCTATTTGCTTTGGTTCTATCAAAATGCAATAAATAAAGAAAAGAAATGCAAAAAAATTCTGAAACAAGAAGCAACTTTTATGTCCATCAGCCTAATCTAAGGCTGGCTTTACGTGATGCAACTTGAATGCAACTTCAGCTCTGTGCAACGCTGTGTTAGCTGTGTCCTGTAGGAGAAATGTCCAATGAAAATCATGAATTTGGGTTTGTATCATCATTTGGAATGTTCAGGATGGGTTTGGTGACATAGCCACAGTAAAAGTTTCATTTGCAACCTGCAACTAATTGTATGGAAGTTGTACTGTGTAATGCCAGCCTAAGAGACCTTTTCCATACTAACAATGGGTAAAACTGTGTATGTGTAATACTCCTAGTTCTGGGCTCCTGCAGTGGCCTGTGACAACACTGTCCACTCATTCTTCGTTCTGCTTAGAAAGAAGAACCATTGGATGGACCTTGGTTATCCAGTAATGAGGTTGGCATCAGAGATTTATGTCCTTCCCAGCTCACAAGCCAGAGCGCAGAGAGGCGCCCCGCTGACAGAGACACACTCATGTTTCAACCTATTCTACACAGCAACGCGGTACCCTGCCTTCTTCTTCTGCTGTGATATCTTCTTCTCTGCTCTTCTTTCAGAAGGGTAATCAGAGAGACCAGACTAGGGGACACTGTATCCATCCGTCCACACTTTGACTACTGCTGCACTAAACCCATCTCTATTTACACAGCAACTGCACTGGAGACATTTACATCAGTGAATGAATCAGCTTCATCTAACTTGAATACCTTCCAGTCAGAGGTGAAGCTGTCCATAAGCACAGGCAGGGGTTCAGATTTCCTTTCAACTCTCCTAGCCTTGACCATTGATGAAGAACTGTCTTAACTGAGCCCAGATCAGCATCTTAGGACCTCCCCCAACACCAGACTATTAGTGAGTACTTGTTTTCTATGAGCATGAGTATGAGCATGAGTAATCAAAGTAAGCACATCATTACCCCCTGCTGGCTAAAATGGAATAATGTGAAGTCAGAGATGCCCAAAATAAAATATCAAGCTAAAGGCAATGTGAGCCTAGAATGAGTAATAAAGCTAGATTTAGCTGTGTGTCAAGACATCTTAAAATCAACACATAGATTATGTGTGCCTATCAATGTCTTTCACTAATGCCAGTTAGGTTAGCCAATATCAATCATGAGATGTGAAACGATCGTTGCTCTGGCCAGACGCAGTGAATCTTGTCTGTCAAGTAGGCCAAGATTTGGATGCCTGTAGGGAGTGTGTGCATTTGCGTTAAATGTTTGTCGTATTTATTGTAAATATGGGGATGAGTGTGTGTATGTGTGAAGGTTAGTATCAGCAACACTGTTATGCCAAGGGAGCAAGCCTCTCTGACATTTTTATGTCTTGCCTTGTCGTGCATCTTAATAACGAAGCTTGTTTATGAGTTTGTTTTACTCCTGAGGTATCAGATAGCTGATTAATGGACAGAGGATGGATTTGGGTCAGAAAGACTGAATTTTTATACATACACAGTAAAAGAAATATATGCAGCCTCTGTTGTTTGTTCCTAAAGCACGACCCACATCCTAGTTGGCAGAGCCATTGTACTGTAGCTTGTTCCTACCACACTCGCAGCATTTTGGGTATGTGAGTCACAAGAACCTGTAGGCAACCCTGCCAATAAAAGTAATGTATTAGCAGACTCAATGAAATGAAATGTAAAACTACAAATAGGAACAAATCTATATAATGAAACTGTATAATAGCCAAATTTTAAAAATTACAACCAAGGGGATTCACTAACTAATTGTCTTGTTTACCGGCATTAGATTTGTATAATTGTGCGCTGTGTCTGGCCACTACCACATTTCCCTTTTTTTTTTTTTGCTTCAGACACACACTCCCTTCCTCGGCCCCCTGGTCTAGAGGACAAAATGACGTCAATCTGAAGAAGTGAAATTAATCTCCACAAGGGAAACACATTTGCATGTAAGAACACCCAGTACACTAGCTGTCTTATGACACTTTATTTCCTCTGACTTAGTTGGCATTAATGTGTGTGCACTGTGCACACCTGAACATGAGAACACACTGGTTCATACATGTACTGTATGTATGACATTTTAAAGTGTTTTTACTGGAATGTGAGTTAAAGAATCTACTGTATGTGCAGGCTGTGTACACCTATGTGTGTGTTCTGTCAGTGTGTGTAGGAGGGCTGCTTCAGAGTGTTTCTGGATAATAACAGAGTGAAAGAGGTTGAAGTCTTTAATCAGCTGTCAATATTCCCTGTGACAAAGTAGCCTCTCTGGGCAGAGGGGGAAGGTGGGTGGGTGGCGAGAACAGAGAGCAGCACTTCCTAGATACTTACCTAGGATGACAGGGGTAAGAAGAAAGGAAGCAGCATAAGGACAGAGAGTTAGACATGCTGTCCTGGGACAACTTTGCCAACCATCCACCCAGCGTTCTCTCATGCTCGTAAATAATACAGTAACTCCCATTCAAATTAGTCAAGCACCCCTCTGTGTCCACTGACCCTGTCAAGTGCACTACATACTGCGTCATAACAGCAGCGTCCTAATCCCCAATGACACCAAGTCTACGTCAATACTTGGGTCAAACAGATTTTGGATTGTTTGATTCAACACTGACATTGATTTTCAAATGAAATTATTAATTTATCTACCCATACAGGCTTTTTGTGACAGCAGGCAATTTTCTTTCATTGGTTACTTCAATGTATCTTCTAAAGAATACTGTATAGGAAATGAAAAAACACACTGATGGTCGATTTCTTTACACTTGACCACTTTGTTTCAATAATTACCATCACAAGTAACACTTTTCCTAATGAGTTTATCATAATCTAGGAGCATAATGTGGATACGTGCCAATGCCATCATTTGACCAATAAAATAATGTAAACTGGCAAGTACCAAGAGGTGGCAGCACTTACACTGCCCACTGGTTAAGTTGTCACGCTTAGTGGGAATCCTCTCAGCCACAGATATCCCTTCTTTGAAAAAAAACAAAAAACAAAAAAACTCTGCCTGTGTTGGAGGATTCTGTCTTGTCTATTTTTATAGTTTGAATATATTATATTACATATTATTAAGAATGCTAACAATGCTCTTCTTACATTATTTTGCACTTGATGAATGCTCCCATAACTCAACTAGAACTGTCCTAAAATCCATCCATTCCATTCAATGGCTTTACACCACAGAGTTATAAATGTGCAACTGTTTTCTGCATACAATAACATCTTATAAATCAATAAGATGAAGTATCAACAATAAGATACCAAGGGAAATGTAACAGTGATGTAATAAAGATATGTATTTGACAGGTATGCATGTGTTTCCATGGGTGTGGTGTTTCTAACTATGTGTAGGCTATACTGAATGTGCGTGTTCTTCACTCTATAGTTTCCTGTGTATGTGTGTGTGTGTGTGTGCGTGCTCTCACCCTGCGTCTGTATGAGATGTAGTATCTTTGCAGTGAGCTGTCGTGCCATTTCGGCATCCGTCACCATGGCCTCCCCACTCATCTTCTCCAGTTGGCCCAGCAGCATCAGCACCCTGGAGTTACTGGGGACACTGGGAACACAACACACACACATATATTATTATAGTTGTGATAATATTCCACTGACTTTCATTCATTTCAGAACCCTAAACCTCTAAAATGTGTAACCCTAATTTAACTCTAAAATGTCCTATGTGTGTAGGACTTTTCTTTCACACACCTTTAGAATGTACTGAATGTATATAACTGCATGATTCAGTTTTGTAATGCATTCATGTATTCAGAAGAAAGCTAAATATTAAATGATCATACACCAAAGCATATGCTAAAACCAAAAGAAAAAAATCTGTTGTGATTTCCCACTCTATGGAGATGGTGCTCAGCTGGAGACACAGGGTGAAAGGTCAGCTGTTGGCATAGCAACAACCACCATGGGAGAGTCAAATCAAAACTCTAAAATTCTACCCAGTGGAGCTGAGTTTCTCAAAATATGTCCTTATAAAGACAGAGACTGAGAGACAGACAGACAGACTGAGAGAGAGAGAGAGAGAGAGAGAGAGAGAGAGAGAGAGAGAGAGAGAGAGAGAGAGAGATGGAAAGAGAGTCAGAAAAAGAAAGAAATGGAAAGAATGATGAAAAGCAGAGACATAAATGTGCACGGAGAGAGACATAGTGAGAGGGGAATGCAGCCTAAATAAATACATTGTATTGTTACACACTGTAATACTCTTGGTATGGACAAATATGGTTAAAGGTTTTTCCAGGCCTATTGCCATTGCATTCTGAGATATTATGCCTTATGATAAGTGCTGTTATTTTTAGTCATCATAACAAATAAATATGGCTGGTTCAAGCAAGGTCACCTATGTCATCTCCCAACTGGAAAGTAGTGAGACTCCTGTGTTCTGAGCAAAAAATTTCGAATCACTTTTAAGTTCAAGTTCAATCTGAATGAGGCTACTTGGGTTACTCTGGTCCTGATAAGGAGAGAAGCACGTTGTGACGTCAGTTCATCTGGATTAAGAGGAAATCAGGCTTTATAACAGATTAATATGCTGCATATGGAAAACAAATCAGTGATTATCTGTGCAACTGAATGGTAAGAGACGTTTCACCTAGCCAGAGTCTGTATATGACATCATACTGGCCCAGACTGACCCTTATCAGTAGTGTTTCACTCTGTCTCTCTCTCTGTCTCTCTCTCTCTCAGTGACAAGAAGTGAGACAAACACCAGTGTAAAGTAGCACAAGAGTAGAATCAGGCAGGGTAACGGCAAGCACCCAGTGAGCGAGACAGAGAATACCTGAACAGATGGTTGTGACAGAGGAGCTTTCACAGATACACATGCACACAAATCACAGCCTGTGTGTATGCACGTGCACGTGTGTGTACGCAAGCACATTAGTCTGTTACCATCTCTGAATAGCAAAGCTACTCACCCTTTCTCAGTAGTCATTTTGGGCTTATTCATTTTCACAGCATCAACATTTCAGGTCATCTGCAAGAGAAAAGATAAATTAACAGAGTACTAATCTGCTCAGTTCTCTGAGCAGGTTAGTACTCTGCTGTAGTCTCATGCTGCCATCAGCTCTGCAACAATGTCAAAACCAAACAGACCAAAAATCCTAAAATGGCTCATATCCAGTGTAACAGGACAGAGCTGCCATCAGATTCCAACACCTCCCTTGACCGGTTTAAACAAAACAAAGGGGCTGTGGTGCACATTGCAGATCTCAGATGTCTAGAAACAAAATAGCTCTAGACAAGTAATTAAAACACTAGGGGCAATAACAGGAAAAGCATTACAAGTTTATAAGCACTTAGGTAAATAAATACCAGAGCTCTGTGTGTGTGTGTGTGTGTGTGTGGTAAAAGCAGACATCTAAACTAAGCTATGAATGAGTTCTTAGCTTTAATAACATAAGACCAAAATATGCAACACAGGAAACGCTACAATAACTCCCAGCTTCATTATATCAAGCTAAAATGTAGCAAGAAATCTAGCAAACTATATCTACATTCATTATAAAGCAAAAAAAAACAAAAAAAAACCCCAGCAAATACTACAGAAACAGTCTAGTGTACTGCATGATCACACATCTCCCAATAGTTTTAGACCAGACAGTGACACAGGGGCATTTATGAGATGAGTCATGAACAGCACTGCTGTAACATTAGCTAACCTTAGCTAGCGCAAAAACAAGATAAAGATCACAGCCTGGCTGTGCAGCCCAAAACCCCGCATGCAAGCATGAGGCTGCCCCCCTGCACAACCAGTAAAAACATGATAGTGGATTAATGATTAACTACAGCAGACAGCCACTGCAACTGGCCAAGTGGATGCTGCATTAGAAAGCTACTAATTAACTTTAGGTGTCAAGTTCTGCAGAGAAGGGGCCTTATCTAACTACTAACTGGCAAATATATAATCTTGTCACAACACCTGACCGCCTGGACATCTGGGTTAGTCACAAACACTAAGCTATTATTAGCAAGGTAACCAGTTAGGCATGCCTGTTTTACGAGACGACTTGCTAAGGTAGCAGAGGCTCGTATCCGCTGCACCTGCTGAACTGGTCACTCAGTAACGGCCGTTTGCCTGCGCCAGCTAGCTAGCTAACGGAAGAATGCTAACATAAAGGCTAATGCTGGATAAAGAACAGCCAGGTAACGTTAGCTAAAGTGATAGGCCCGTAAAATACTTAAAACAACGAGGATTTACGAACCTGCATGAAAAGGAATTGTTGTCCCATTTAGGGCGAACCAATTCCCTGACAAAAGGTACCGCTATGTTGAGCGTTGCCTGAAACGCCCTGATGTTATGATGATACAAGCCCCTAACCCTGCTCGGTTTTGGAGCTGTCAGAGGGAGCTGTCAGTGGAGACGGGAAAACAACGCGAGAATACGCTTGTAGTTTTGGGGGAACTGGTCGCGCAGAAATGACGTTTGATTGAAAGCCCTTGCGGGACCAAAACGCACCTTTATAACCTTCACCAAAATATAAAATGTATCGAGTTTTATATCTATGTTGGCCAGATGTTAATCTGAAAGCTCCAAAACAGCGATAGGGTTTTCTCAATGTCTTTTATTGTTTTGATGAAGGACTACATGTCCCAGGTTGACATAGACCTATGACGTTGCATTTGTGCGCCGCCGTCTCTCCAGCCTTCGAGGAGATCTTTATTAGCTACATGGTTAATAAAAAATAACAAGGTACGTTCTCATTTTCACACAACGAAAATATGACACACTGATAACAACATTCGTATTTTAGATGTTTCATTAACATCTGGTATTGAGCGATCTGTTAAATGGATGATGTTCAGGCTTTGTTCACAATGTGGTCAATAGTAGTTAGCTTGTTAGCATACGATATATTTTGACTTTTTTTTACGAGCTAGAGTTATAGCGTTAACATTAATGTTCTGTTTGTTTGACAATATATTGTGCATGAGTGGTCTGAGTTGCATTCACCTTGCATCTTTGTGTAACTCCTTCTAGTCTGACATAAAACCATAAAACCTTGCATTTTATGCCTCATTAAGGTGCTCTTCATAATAGCCTATATAAAATGGCTCAAATGTAAATGGAAAAGTATAGCCCATGTTAACTATTGTTACTGCTGTTAGTATGTTCTGAGGAAAAAGTACTGTCTCTCTCAACAAGATGACTCTCTGAAGGAAATGTAGCAATATGTTCCCTAATTTACATAATTATGACTGTCAATAGCCTACATAAGACTTTGCTGATTGATACGAGTAGATTCATAATGATCAAAAAAACGCTGCTTCTGACAATGGAAGCACTATGCCTGCTGCCTCTCAGCTCAGTCTGCAATGATAGATAGATAGATAGATAGATGGATAGATAGATAGATAGATGGTGTATCAATATTCTCTGTAAATATGCCTCCAAGCGCAGTTGAACAGGGCTGTAAATCCAGCCAGGAAAGATCGGGATCTGATTTTTTCCAGACTACCCACTTAGCCTTCAAAGTAGTGACGGGCCCCCGATTCACAAGGGCCTGTCTCATCACAGAGAGTTTCCAGTGCACTCAGGCCTACAATTTACACCTTTTTAGGCTCTAACTGAAGCCAAGCCGCTTCACAGAGCATGATGGTAATCCTTCACTGTTGTCCTACTTGACCTCATGCTGAACTGCTTCTTCAGCTGATGAGGAAGTATATAAACATTCATGAATGAGTATACCAACCTGCACCAGGGCATGCCTAGCTTTTGGAGAGGTAACACTGCCTTTATTGTGATTGGAGTTAAAGAGAGAGCGTACAGCAACATATAGGAGAAATAAATACACATTTGAAAACATGCTAACTGAGTTCATTCAACTCTTAGAAAAAGAAAATATGCAAAACAGTTTGTATGACAGATTTGGTAATTCATATTTCTGATTTGCTTTGAGATGAAAAGTATTGAGTGCCATTGAAGAGATAATAATGCAGGGAAGTGTACACGTTTTCATACAGAGCGATATCGATGACTGGGAGAAAGGGTTGATGTAGCTGAACTACTCTGTCCTATTTCTGACTATTACAACATCCATGGCTGCTCAGTGGTTGACATATAGAGATATAGCCTCAACTCAAGCTCTGTTTTGACTGTGCCATTCACACTGTATGTTCAGAGTTTGATCAGGCAGGAGGATGTTTGCCAACTAACCTTTGGAATGTCCAGACAGAAGGTGAAGGTCTGTAGTAAATGATTGTTTGAGGGCTACTGTATTTTTCTGTCCTGGATTTATACATTTATAGGCTAAAGCCTGCACAGCCAACTGCTCAACACTTTTAACACTGGAAATGTTATGAGACTAGAGGCTCTTCATTAGGTCACACTTCACAGAGAGTCCTTGGGCTAGAAATATGGAGCAGTTGAATGTGTCTATTTCTGTTTATTGCCTATTTTTATGCCAGTACCAAGTAGAAAGTGACGTGTAAACTATATAGCTGTGTTTCCCAATTGTATCTTAGTGCAAAGTTTCTTTTGCCCCATGGAAAGCCAATGGACATGATTATATGATTATATACTATATGATTATAGTGTATTATGATACTTTTGGGAACCAAGGCCCAGACTCAGAACCAAATTTAGTGAGGGTGAAGATGCAAAGTGGGTTGCTGCCTTCTGTCTGGTGGATCCGCTCATGACATGATGTCTTTTTCAGTCAGCCCAAGTCCCATACGGAGGCAAAATTTATTCAGTTTGGGTCCCAAGCTGGAGAGGAGAATATCTGGAAAACTTTGCTCTGTTTCTGTTTGCGTTTGTCTTTAGCGGTCACCATGGTGATGAAGTCAGCCGTTGAAGACGATGATGCTGGCTGGGGACTGGGCATCCCAGAAAAGATGAAGAACAATGCCAACTGGGTTGATATTACACATGACTTCAAGGGGGCATGCAAAGGTACAGACTCTGTGTTAGTGATCTTGTGTGTGTGAGAGAGAGAGAGAGAGAGAGAGAGGGAGAGGGATAGAGAGAGTGTTTGTGGGAGAGATTGTGCAATTATGAAAGGACTGACTTGTTCCCTCTGTGTTCCTCTGTGCAGAATTGAACCTTGGGGAGTTGCTTCATGACAAACTGTGAGTATGACAAAATATTTCTTGCACACTCACTCTTGATTGAGACATGCTATTTGGAGAGATTTTAATGGAATTCCAATGAGTTTGCCTTTGACTGCAGACATACTGGCCCTGCTTCACCCGCTTGGTGAAGGAGCCAAAGCTTACCAAACAGGTTTTACAAGGCAACATTTTAATGCAAAATGCACTTGTCTTATCAGCCTAAATCACAAAGTGGGGCTATAGATTTGCCCTATTTGCCCAAATGAAATTCTGGTGTTGGGGATGTACACTTCTCTGGCCACTGGAAGTGACAAATCAAAACTTGAGAGTGAAATTCAAACTGTCTCCTAAATGGCAGCTAGCCAGCGCTCTGTCCAGAGTGGGTGGGTTGGTAAACATGAGCATGCTGTATGCAGTTTACTGACATTACTTTACATGATTTTTCATATTGTAGTTCAATTATGTTAAATAGCTACCTCTCGCTGCCATTTTGAGACACCAACGTGCAAACTTGCATAATATCAGTTTACCAAAATACCGGGCAGTTATTGGCATGTAATGAAATATAGGATATCAGTCACTGTTGTCAACCGCCAGTATGATGGATGTTCCTTCCTGACCACATTAGTATGGGTTTGAATAGAGCGTTTTAATGTCCCATGGTTTCAGAAGCTTTTCCACCTTGACAAGAATTACATTTGGGGTGAAACACTGAATCCTTGTCATTTTTTACCATGAACATGTCAAATTTAAAGTGATATCTGCAAAAAATGTCAGCTATTGGCAGGTTCAGTCCAAAAATATCAATATTGGTATCGGCCTTAAAAAAAAAAGCATATTCATCAAACCCTTGTAAACTCACACTCACCCACACACACACACACACACACACACACTCTCTAACTTTTCTATTATGGTGGCAGGTTTGGCCTGTTTGAGGCCATGTCAGCCATTGAGATGATGGATCCTAAGATGGATGCTGGAATGATTGGGAACCAGGTCAACAGGAAAGTGCTCAACTTTGAACAAGCTGTCAAGGTACTGTACTGTTGACCACTCACTGCTGTACAGTGAAAATGGGATTTTAACGGTTTTCCTGGGCGGGGTCATAAAACTTGGCATATACTGTAAATACCAGTTGTGAAAGCCAGTATTGCCAAATTCAGCTTTTTGCTGTGTTTTGGTAAAGAATGCTTTCCAGAAGGACTTGAGCAATTTTAAAACGATACTTCCAACTTCCTCTTCTCTTCCAATGTTAAATAAAATCAAGATGGCATGAGGGACAAGAGTTGGAAACTAGCAATAGCTATAATCTCTATATGCAGAACATCAGTTGCATCAACTTGTTTGTAACCAGTTGAAGTGGCACTTGCATTGTCCCAATCAAATAAACTAAATAAATAAATGATAATGTCACAGTAATCAAGTTTCCTTGACAAGAATGTGGAAATCGGATGTTCACAACACCTGTGCTTGGAAAATACATGGCCTCAACCAGCCAAACGATTTTTTAAAATCTAAATAATAAAAGAAAGCACAATGCATGTAAATTGAACTAACGTTCAGAGTAGATGATTCCATATCTGTGAATTGATTGTTTATATTATCAAACTAGATAGTCAGAAGTAGAGAGGATAGGAAATTAGTTTTTCCTGTCTTTCACTTGTGCGGTGTTCCTCTCATGATATGCAAGGAAATAAAATACCTTGGCCATTTTCTAACTGATGATTTGAATGATGACAGAGATATTTACAGACAGTGTTGTAAAATATATGCTCAGGCCAATATGTTGCTTCGTAAGTTTAGTATGTGTTCTGTAAAATGCTCATTATTTAGAGCTTTCTGCACACCTCTGTATACAGCTCATCTTTGGTGCTGCTACAGGAAATGTAGTATGCGGAGGCTCATAGTGGCTTACAATGATGCCATGAGGTTGCTGCTTCAGGTTCCCAGATGGCATAGTGCCAGTCAACTGTTTGTGTTCTCTGGTGTCCCTACATGTGAGGCACTCTTAAGACATCTAATGTACAATTTTATGTGTCGCTTGGATGAGTCAGAGAACAGCATCATAGAGGCTCTAACCAGCCCTAGGAAGAGCTGCTCTCGGTACACATCCAGGCTCAGAAAACACTGGCGAGATGAACTGTACATATGAACTGTTTTTAAATTGAATGCTGTATTGTTGTGGTTTTATTTTGTATGTCTTGTTTTCTTTCTTTTATATGCTATAGACCCTTTGTGAGTCTGAAATAAAGTTTGAATTGAATTGAATTGAAAACTTGGCCTAACCTTGTCATCCTCCACCTGGTTCTCTGCCGTTCATATCCACCTTTCTCTCCCTTCTAGGACGGTGCCATCAAGGTGAAGGACCTGAGTCTTCCTGAATTGATCGGGATCATCGACACGTGTTTCTGCTGTTTGGTACGTTTCACTTGCTTGACCAGCTATCCAACCTATATATCAACAGGTTAAAGTTAGGAATCCATCAAAGTGCATCTCTATACGTAGGCAGTATGGGCCCTGAAGTTTGCTCTCTGTACGTGACAAGCAAATTTTTTCATAGTAATAAAAATTGGATATTTTACTGATACCCTGAGGGAAATTCCCCTTTCACTTGGCTCAGGGTCAGCTACAGGGGAACAGGGAGTTAGTGACTCACTCAAGGACAGCGGTTCCCACTGGTCAAAGAATTTCTGGAATATCATGGAATTCAGAGAAGCGTATTTCAGACGGGGAAAGTCAGGGAATTCTCTTGGGAAGTCATGGACCATCAGGGAATCTTAAAGGAGGACCTTAAAGGAGTATATACGAAAATGCATTTTACAGCTTTTTCACACATTCATTGCATTAGATGATGTTTTTTAGCTGTTTGTACACATTATATGGCCACCTCTCCTCTCCATAGCAAGCCCAACTGTAGTGGAAACCAGGCTGTTTCCCTCTTTAGAGCTTTTCTCAGCTGAAAAGCAACAACAAACCAGGAAGTAATAAAACATTTTAGGACATGGAGGCACTTTGACATAGTCATGGAAAGGAATTTACATCAGGGCCAGTGCGGGAACCCTGGCATTCATGTGTGTGTATGTGTGTGTGTGTGTTCAGATCACATGGCTGGAGGGCCACTCCCTGGCCCAGACGGTCTTCACCTGTCTGTACGTCCACAACCCCGACCTGATCGAGGACCCGGCCCTCAAAGCCTTCGCCCTGGGCATCCTCAAGGTGTGTGACATCGCCCGGGAGAAAGTCAACAAGGCCGCTGTGTTTGAGGAGGTAAGCAGCTTTTACAGTGTGTCAGTGTGTGTGTGTGTGTGTGTGTATCTGTACTACTGCACTTGTGAGGACCACTGAAATCTGGACATCATAAGTTGAGCAGTTTTGAAAAAGAAAGAAGAAAAAGAAGTTACACGCCCACAATTAAGCATTTCTATAGAGGAGAGACTTTATTTTTCATGTAACTCTTTATGTCTGGATTTTAGTTAATTAGCTAGGTTTTTATATCCCTTGTATCACTAGTGTTTTTCTGTGTCTTCGGTTAGGCATTTTGCACTACCTTCATTTTCTGAGACATGCAAATTATCCTCTGCAGATTTCCATTTATGCAAACATTTCTTTGAAGAGAGTTGAAATTGTAAGTGGCTGTTGATGATTCAATGTTCTGTTTATATGTCTGAGTCATCATCTGCTTTATATTGTTTTATAGGAGGATTTCCAGGCCATGACCTATGGCTTCAAGATGGCCAACAATGTTACAGACCTGCGGGTGACAGGTAAAAGTGCTATACCATAATAGTCCAGTGACGCTGCAACTTTATGTATACTGTCACTGTGGAAAGCTTAAGTCATTACAGATTTGAGCTGTTGGTTAAGGAAGAGGGAATATAATTTACATTTTCTTTCCTACATTGATATTTTCTTTGTTTCTTTCCTTGACATTTTCTTTCCTTTTGGTATTTGTGGTCCATGTTTGTTGATGTGTGCGTTCGCCCCACCAGGTATGCTGAAAGACGTGGAGGATGAGTTACAGAGGAGAGTTAAGGTAACTGCTCTTGACCGGTTTAAGTCTCAGGCTTTGCCATTTCACTGAAATAATGCTGATGCAAATGCTGCTCCTGATTATTACTTTGTTTTGTTGTTTCTCCCTCAGAGCACACGCAGCCGACAGGGTGAGCAGCGAGACCCAGAGGTCGAGCTGGAGGTAAGTCAGTTCATTCATCCATGTCTTGCAGTTTTTGCTGCAGATGTGTTTTTCATTTGTTGTATGGAAATGCTTCTGGGCAGCATTTAGACCATCTGAAATCACAACTCTCTATTGAGACTAATATACAATAAATTACATTCTCTCTGGCTTTATTCAGTTGTAGAGGAACTACTATGGGGATGTACTATGTCAGACAGTCTGTTTTGTGACTTCCAGAAATAGCTGGTAACTACTAGAGATCTGCCAGTTTAACTAATCATCATCAAAAACATTCTTCTATTTTCATATCGAGACTCAGTCAGTAATATACAGATAATACAGGAGTGTGTTATTTAGAGTGATTATAAGTATGATGATGATGCAGCCATGTAAAAGGTGTTTGTTCTGACATGGTTGCAAGTTCTCTTCAACACAGGATACACAGGACTACATAATAAGGATCAGGTCAAAGAAAAATGATTGACAAGGTCTCTGGCTACCACAATCCGTAAAACATAGACAGGTGTGGTCCATATCACCATGCAGCATTGTTGGCCAATCAGATTGCCTGGCTGGAACTGTCCTTGGTGGTTACCAATTCAGCCTACTGCCCCATTTTTTCCTGTCAGTATTGAAATAAATCCCAAGTCTCCCCTCTCAGTCTCTGTCTGTCTTAATCAGTCTCTGTCTGTCTTAATCTATACCCCTCCCCTCTCCTAGCTATCAGACTGTGGGACTGAGACGGCCTTTAGAGATCCAGCTCTGGAATTTCCAGCTGTTTCACTACAATAATAATAATAATGGAAAAAAAAAATCCAAAAACGGACTCTTTCAGGGTGGTCTAAACAAAAACAAAATACACATTTCTAATTTGGTGCATCTTATGGAGCTTCAAAAGCTGGCCAGGAAAATTCTATATTTATTGTATTGCGTGCGTGTGTGTATGTGTGTGTGTGCTTGTTTAACCTCTCCACATGCTTTATTTTCCCAGCATCAGCAGTGTTTGGCACTTTTCAATAGAATCAAGTTCACACGCCTTCTATTGACTGCACTGATCGCCTTTACTAAGAAAGAGGTAATATACCTACAAACACACACTTCATAGACATTGACAAAGAAATGTTCTTTATACTCACCAGTGAAGAGTGTTAAATAACAGAATCACATGTACTTATGGACACTTGTATTTTGTGTTTTTGTGTGTGTGTGTGTGTGTGTGTGTGTGTGTGTGTGTGTGTGTGTGTGTGTGTGTGTGTGTTTGTGTTTGTGTTTGTGTTTGTGTTTGTTTTTATGGTTGTATCCCAATCAGACCAGCTCAGTGGGTGAAGCCCAGAAACTCATGGCTCAGGCAGCTGACCTCTTATCAGCCATCCATTCCAGTATTCAACACGGCATCCAGTCACAAAATGACACCACTAAAGGAGGTAACACACACACACACACACACACACACACACACATTTGTCTTTCAGCCATCCAGTTAAGTCAAGCCAAGCACTCAGCTTGGCTTGGCATGAATTCATAAAACGACAGCACTAAAGGACCAGCTATAAACACACACACACACATACACATACACATACACACATACCACACATGCTTACAGTTCATCTTGGAAACCAGTCACAACAACACAACCAAAGGAGCTGTCACACACACATGCAAGTTCTCATGTAGTATACACACTCTTACCCTCCAGCCCTCCAATAAAGTGGTCGGCATGTCAACTCAAGCAGCTACAGAATGATACCAGTAAAGAAGGAAATGCGCACACACACTGATATGCTTTTATTCACAAATCACAAATTCTCACAAATCCTGAGTTTTTTCTATCTCACTCTATTGTACAAATTTGCGAGAGACGATTCCACTGAAGCTAAATTTGTTCCTAACTGTGTACTGTGGACCAGTCCTAACCTGTGTGTTACCTCTGGGTGCTGCAGACCATCCCATCATGATGGGCTTCGAGCCGCTGGTCAACCAGAGACTGCTGCCCCCCACCTTTCCTCGCTACGCCAAGATCATCAAGAGGGAGGACATGGTGGCTTATTTCAGCAAGCTCATAGAACGCATCAAGACCGTCTGTGACGTGATCAACACCACCAACCTGCACGGCATTCTGGTAAACACAGACACCCGTAAACACACACTCGGACACATGAACACATTAATTCCCTAATCCCTAATTTAAACCCTCTTGGTTTTGATATTCTATTGATCCCCAAAAGGAGAAAGTCTGTTTTCTTGCCCCCTGTACAAGGAATTCATGTTAATTTTTTCCCTAATCTAATCCTAATCCTAAACCAGAACCTCTAATTTTAAATCCGCTGCTCTTGCTCATGATGTTCAGATTTCAGAATTAATTCTTTATCTCCGCATCACTTATATAATCAGACAGACATTAACACTCACTCATTATTCCTGGCTGTGAACACTAAAGAGGCTTTCTTTTCAGAATTGTCTTTGCAAATAGAAGAAGACAGAAGCAACTGTACAGTTGCCAAGAATAGCCAGTGCTGAACAGTATAGTTTTGTCGGATGGCTTAATTGGAACTGAATCTTAACAAAGTCTTTTGAGTGTTTTACCACTCTTGGACACATACTTTCAAAAAACAAAATAGGTAACAAAATAATAAATGATAGAGTCATTGACACTGATGCGACTGTGTTGATGTGAATATTGTGTTTGTGGCTTTTCCAGGACTTCTTCTGTGAGTTCAGTGAGCAGTCTCCCTGTGTGCTCTCCAGGTCTCTACTACAGGTGAGCTAAAAATCACTGTTCTGATTGGTGCGTCTGATAAGTCACCGTTTTATTCCTTCCTCTGATTGGTCTAGCTCTACGGATTGCTCCTCTTTCATCTAGAGTGTGAACCCCTTGCTTACGGTTTTTGTAGTTGGTACATACTGTATGTAACAATTTATAAAACTATTGTAACAATTTATAAAAATGACTTTCAGATGATGCCACACAACAGGATATTCATTCAAAACCCAGGGTGAAAACTAAATTAATTCTCGCTTTAACTCCAGACAACGTTCCTGATCGATAATAAGAAAGTGTTTGGGACCCACCTGATGCAGGACATGATCAAAGATGCTCTCAGATACTTCGTCAGTCCGCCTGTCCTCTCCACCAAGTAAGTCTGCCATATGTTGAACCCTTGCCATGTGAATCATTTAGGACTATTAAAGTAAGTGTTGTTTCATTGCATTGTTTATAGCTGTGTGTAAGAGAGCGATCTGCAGGCTTTCTTGATTAGTTATTCTGTGTGTGTGTGTGTGTGTCTTCTCCAGGTGCTGTCTCTTCAACAACCACCAGGCCAAGGACTACATTGACTCCTTTGTCACACACTGCTCCAGGGTATGTTACCTAACTAATTGCAGTTTACAGGTTACAGATTTATCATCTGTACGGTCTGGTTCATCCCAATACTCACAGATGCTCAGTGCGATTTATGGGCTGCTTTCACTTCGGCGTCAGTCTGCTTCCCCAGTTGAATTACACTGAATGCTTATGAGGAGAGATATAAAACAGATGCTGATGGGAGCTGTGGCATCAAGTGAAATCAAAGGATTGTCATTTTAGGATTCTGCAGTTTTCCAATGTTGGGCATGCCATTGACACTGTAAGCAGAGCTATCAGCGTTTGATAGTGTTGATAGCTTTGACATGAATGGGACAAGTGATGACACTTTCCCAATCTCTTCTGACTGTGTGTGTGTGTGTGTGTGTGTCTGTTATTTCTCCCCACAGCCATTCTGCAGTCTGATACAGATCCACGGACACAACCGAGCTCGGCAGAGAGACAAGCTGGGACACATTCTTGAAGAGTTTGCCACGCTGCAGGATGAGGTGCGCCTCAGCATTTTCCTCTGCTGCCACCTCTTGTCCATCTCTCTTTCTTTCTTTCTTCTCTTGTTCCAGTAAAAATCTGTTAGAATTTATGATTGAGGATCCTGTGAAATTAGGTGTTCAGTGTACATGTGCATGTGTGCACAAACTTGCACTTGGCTTAGTGTGAGAAGCTAGACATGCACTTGTGTTAAAGGTAAAGTAATATAGAGATTCAGATGGGAACATTTAAGTTATGCTCCCCTATATTTCCATTAACCCATGACACCTTATCTCCTTATTATGGGTTTACTCTTATCCATTCTGTAGGCGTTCACAGTGGATGAGACTTTGTAAATGCTTCTGATGAAGCGGAGAGAAAAATTGGGTCAGTTTAGAATCAGATTACATATTTTCAGCAGCGTGGAATATATGGTTTTTAGGTCATATAAGCACTAGTTTGTTTAGGACAAACTATAGAACAAGACACACAAACCTCATATTGTTTTTCGACTAATCAATAAACAAACTGCGTACTGTCTCTGTGTGTTTGGTCCTGCAGGCAGAGAAGGTGGATGCGGCGCTGCACAGCTTGCTGATGAAGCTGGAGCCTCAGAGACAGCATCTGGCCTGTCTGGGCACCTGGATCCTCTACCACAACCTGAGGATCATGATCCAGTACCTGCTGAGTGGCTTTGAACTGGAGCTGTACAGCATGCATGAGTACTACTACATCTACTGGTAAGAGCGCACACTCTGGCTCTCACGGGTTGGCACATACTCGGAATTACGGTCTAGTACCTCCTGAGTGGAACTGAAGTAGACTGCTTCTACTTTTGAGGATGGAAGACTACATGTCGTTATACAATACCTACTCAGCATGTTTGATTTTTGTGCATGTGTGTTTGTGTGTAGGTACCTGTCAGAGTTCCTGTATGCCTGGCTGATGTCCACTCTGAGCAGAGCAGACTCCTCTCAGATGGCAGAGGAGAGGATCCTGGAGGAGCAGCAGAAAGGACGCAGCAGCAAGAAAACCAAGAAGAAGAAAAAAGGTACGTTCTGCTGGGAGCCTCCTTGGCTGAGGCAGACTCTCTGTGCATGACATGACCACACTGTATTAACCCGAGTCCACAGGGAGGCTCTATGCCGGCTAACAGCGGATATTGATGTTGTGTTTGGGTTTCTTCGGCAGTTCGCCCGCTCAGCAAGGAGATCACCATGAGCCAAGCCTACCAGAACATGTGTGCTGGCATGTACAAGGTAGGACATAAAGATATAAATACACACACAGGGCATATAGACACTAGGCCTGTGCCAGTCATACAGTTATCTTGGTGAAAATTATCGCAATATACAATATTATCCCTATAATTATTTATACAATGAAAACCTTAAAAACATACTGTACTAGGCTTTAGTTACTTAAAAACTAATTTATCATCAATCACAAGACATTCCTCTTTTTTAAACATGTTTTAAGTCTGTACAACATACATATGTAAACAAAAAAACATTATGTAAAATATTTAACTTTTTTTAAAATGCTGGTTTGGCTTATAAAAACTACAGATGTTTTTAAACAACACATAAAAATCCAAATAACAGCATCTAAAATAAAAGTATTTTTAGAGGGCTCCAACGTTTGTGGAAAACAAGTTGCTATTATTGCGGTGGTCACGATAATTAAAATTAGAGGCGGTGTCATAATCGTTATTGTTTTTATACCGCGATATATAGTAATACCGGTTATTGTCCCATCTCTAATAGACACGTTGACCACTCTTCTCTTACGCCTACCTGTAATTCATCCCGTCTTTCCCTGTCTCTCTCTCTCTCTCTCTCTGTCTGTCTCTCTCTCCCTGTCTCTTTTTCTATTTCTCTGTCTCTCTCTCCGCAGACCATGGTAGCGTTGGATATGGATGGGAAGGTGCGTAAGCCTCAGTTTGAGCTGGACAGCGAGCAGGTTCGCTACGAGCATCGCTTCGCCCCCTTCAACAGTGTGGTCACCCCTCCACCTGTGCACTACATTCAGTTCAAGGTAGTGTGCGTTTATCAGTGTTCGTCTGTGCACGCATGTGTGTAGAAGTACACTAGAGTATATCCAGTCAGACGCTTTTCTCTCACTCTTTTTCCCTTCCCCTCCCCACTCTACTTCTTTCCCTCCTCTTTCCCTCCCTGCATCTCTCTCCTCTCCTCCCCCTCTTCTTGCCTCCTCCAGGAGATGTCCGATCTGAAGAAGTACAATCCTCCGCCGGGCTCCGCTGACCTCTACCTGGCGGCCAGCAAACACTTCCAGCAGGCCAAGCTCATCCTAGAAAACGTGCCCAGCCCAGACCCTGAGGTCAGCAAATATGACTAGTTTGAAAGAAATCCCCGTTCTTACACAGTTTGGTGTTCATATTGTGATATTTCATTGCTCAGGAACTGAGTCCCCAAATTCTTCACTACTTCTTTAGTTTAATTGTCAACCTCCTTGTCAAATATAGTTTGATTTACTCTTATGAGATCACACCAATGTTGCCCAGACATTCACTAGTTTACAGTTTCCAAAGCTTCATGCGTTTGCAATAGAGGTAGATCGATAGATAGAATAATACTGTAGATTCTTCAGTAGTAGCCTAAAATATAGTTAGTATTTAATTATTAGTTATAATAGCCTGCCCAGTCGGTTGCAAAAAATCTCTCCAGGATAAGAGTTGGAAAACTACCTGATTATGTTATGTAAGGGACCAAGGCCAGTCTGGAGAATTGGTCCATGCGAACCACTGATCTGTCTTAATGATGTCTTAGAATGAATTTTATTGATAATGCGGGTAACATTAAACTGGCACAGGGACATTGAAAAGCTGTGTGTTTGTGCAGAGGTTCACAACATTGTGCTGCTGTATTGCAACAACCTAAGTTAATTAGTTTGACTTTTATGCTACTGAAGAGAAATGTGCTTGCCCACTTCTATGTCCTCTACAGTACGAAAGATTAATAACCAATTATGATCGGTTGGTAACAGGTGAACCGTATCCTGAAGGTGGCCAAGCCCAACATCGTAGTGATGAAGCTACTGGCTGGAGGGCACAAGAAGGAGACCAAGGTAACACGATACACACTTTCCTTAGAGCCCTTATCCTTTGTTATTAATAGTATTATTATTTTTATTATGGTAAGACTTGCTGATGAATCTGTTATGCTCCTGTTTTTAGTATAAATGTGAACAATTAGCAACTTCAAAGAAGTTCAAAGAAGTTGTAAAAGTCACATTTAGTAGTGGGGTGACAGTGGTTCAACACGGGTTACCAGATTCTAATTCTGGAATGGATGTTTTATTCAAAACAATAAAAAATAATAATCCTGTGATGTATGTGTGTAACAGTGGGCTTAATATTACTGCCTAAAGTTACAAAAACTCACTGTGATCAGTACTTGTGGCAGATACATGTCAGTTTACTGAATTTAAGCCTTGATAAGAACTAATACAAATCAACTACAACTATAATTGACAGGCAACTTGATAGGCTTATTTTAGGTGTCTTCTGTAACAGCTGTGCATAATCATGAAAACATTACAAATCTGTCCATCCCTAGGTGCTCCCAGAGTTTGACTTCTCGGCTCACAAATACTTCCCAGTGGTCAAGATTATCTGACTCTGCTCCGCACCACGGGCTGCTGTGACAACCTCAACGCTTCACCTGTAAAGACCACACCCTCACCGGAAAACAAGTGTGCGATGGCCCTGATCCAGTCCTTGTCTGAACAAGTGTGTGATACACCTACAAGGAGTGTTTGATACACTCAATCCTTTCTTCTCCTGAATGAGAGATGTGACACATGTGAGCCCAGACCAGAGATCTATCAACCGGACCCAATCTGAGTGACAGTATTCACTTCTGCATCTGTGAAAGTGTTATGTGCGTATGTGTGTGTGCGTATGTACGTTAAGTGCATGTGTGTGTATGTGTGACGGAGAGATAAGCTAAGGTGCTTGCGTGTGAAGAAGGGACTGTAATGAACTGGCCAGAGGAAAATGTTGTTGGCTGCATCTAAAACAATCTCTAGCCGTATACTTGTCAAGGATTGAAAACAAATAGCAGCAAGCCTTTTATGTACATGCTTACGATCTGAATGGAATGTGGTGTCTTGTAAAGCACCAGTCACATGTGACTGTTGGATGGCATCAGTCTGTCTTGTGAAACCTAGACAGGGCGTTCTAAGGAGAAGGACCACATGAAGATCTTGCAAGTCATTTTTATTGACAACTTAAAGAGTAAAGTTGCATGAACCAAAGGCCTATGAAACCCATTGAAAACACATTTTGCTGTCTAAGTATCAAGTATATGGTTGTCACTATGAAAATAGGGCTATGAATCATTGAGATCTTAGAGATAAAGGTGCATCCAACAGCTGTGCTAGAGATACTTTCCCAGGCCAGAGACTCATCATCTGTAACCCAGAGCATCTTCAATCGACTGCTAACACCAGCAAACCCAAAGGACTGAAAAACTACAACTCCCACACATCTCTGGAACTGAATAAAACTTGTCTTTACTGTGGTATTTTTTTTTTGTTTTGTTATTTTTTAATGTCACTCAATTCCTTACTGGAAAAGACTTATTCGTGAATTTCACACATTTGTCCATTATTGGTTTAAAAGACAATAAAACAATTTCTAATAATATAAATGTCAATCAGAAAAGAATCCAAAGTAAAACAAAACGTATCCAATTCTAGTTGAAAAGTTGGTTTTGCCATAGAAACGCAAAATGGATATTCGTCTTTATAGCTGGTTTGCAGTTTGTTCAGTGTTAGTATCTAATGTTTCCCCAACCATAAATTAAAATCTGGCTAATTAGGTCGATGCATGTGGAGAAAAAATGGCGGTAACAAGCCATCACCCTTAAACGCCCTCGACCTGCAGACATCTGTTAAACTGAACTACCTCATGACCTAATAGCCTTGCAGCTAACCACACTTCATTTTCAGCTGAGTTAATATAAGAAAGAAGTAAGTATATATAAATATTTCTGAGATATAAACTCCCTGCTTTGCCACTGCAGTGGTGTGGAGGGTGACGTTACACAGTACTGTCCCACAAAATGCTGTTGCAAAAGTGATCCTGTTGTGAAGAAATAACCAACAATATTCAGTTCAGATTTAATTTTCTCTTTGCAAATTGTATGTTTGGTTGACAGATATAACACACAGACAATCAGGTTTTGCTAATCTGGCCCACTGAAAATTGAGAAACTGGATGGATGAGACAGTTTTGTTTTTTTTATCTTTTACAATTTACTTACTAGAGAGTTTCAGTTTCCACTTAATTTGCTCATGCACTTTGCACCTTAACTATAATCAATTAAATATGAAGATAAAGAAGA
Source organism: Centroberyx affinis (assembly GCF_046629955.1). Lineage (NCBI taxonomy): Eukaryota > Metazoa > Chordata > Actinopteri > Beryciformes > Berycidae > Centroberyx > Centroberyx affinis. The sequence goes on along the minus strand of NW_027278960.1, from coordinate 256,068 downwards.
CAAATAATGGTAGAAAATAAAATGGTGAAGAGACACACGATGGGCTACGTGATACATGATTGTTTTAAAAGCCTTTTTTCAGTATCAAGTTGTTTTTCAGGTAAAACTGCTTTTTAAATGGAGTTAAATCCAAATCCAAGGTATTGTGGAGAACTGTTATAACACACAATCCATAGATCCATCTATGGATCACAACAATCCATCTGCGAAGCACTAATAAAAGCTACTACTTCGAATTCTTACGTATAGTTTCATCAATCCACTTTCTGTAGTGACAAATATCTAGGATTTGAATTGTGTTTACACACTCATCAACAGGGTTGCTGACAATAACACCATACAAGACTCCGTGGACCTCCACAGCTGAACCTGCATCTCCCTGCAAGCGAGATGGAGAGAGAAAGAGTTGCATCGGTAGGTCAGTATCACATACAGTAGTAACTTACAGTATATGAGCAAAAAATGAAGATAGAATAAAAAAAAAGCGGATGGTTTACATGGCAGGCCTTCACACCAGACTTCCAGGCACACATGCTGTTTGTCTCATCACTGTGGTACTTCTCATCCGATTTAGCATCCTCTTCACATGCAGCGATGGCTGTGCTGGCACACATCAGTTTTGGGGGGATTTTCTCATCTGAGGATTTTAAAAGAAAGGTCAGAAAAATACCTTCTACTTCTGACAGGCAAAATTGAATCTAGCATCTCGGTGTGCCTCACTTGTCATGTCGGCCTTCTTGGCTCCCCAGCCGCCAATGCGAACCTCGTTCCCCTGACTGAGTTTGGTGCAGGAGTCGGCAGGAGGAAGCTTTATGATGGGGAGTTTAGAAGAAACATCTTCGTTTAGTTTTATGAGCATGATGTCATGAGCCTTCTCGTCATCACCTTTGAAGGTAAACTGTTGTTCAAGGTTGATGTCTTGCTCGTTTCTTTTTGTCTTCCCCTTGATGAAGGCGGCTGCTTTTTTATACCACGGCACATCGTAGTTTAGGCCAAGCTTCACTTTCACTATCCTGCAAAAGAGGAGGCAAGGTGAACTCAGACAGACATCCATCATACCCATGGCATAAGTAAAATAGTTTATCTGGTCTTTTTTATTTATTTCTTTATTGTTGTTTACATTATTTTCCTACCTGATGCACCCTACCTCAATGCCCGTCTCTCAGGGCAGTGGATATCTAATGTTGTTTTTTCTTTGCAAGCTAGGCTAATCTAACAAGATCAACCTTTTTTCTTTTTTTTTCCTAGTAGATAGTCAACTGTATTTTATTCAGCCTACCATATACCTCAAGAAATTGGAAAGGATTTGGCAGCATATAAGATTACTTGGTAACACTTTACATTAAGTGTTCAATAACTAATGTTAGCTAATGCATTTACTAACATGAATTAAACATGATTAACAACATTAACAACGATTAGTTTATGTTAAATGCACATGAATGAAGGGTTTCAATTTAGACTATACATTGGCATTAACAAACAACAACATTACTTATTGCAGTTTGTGAATTTAATATGAACTCATCTTTCTTAATGTCACTGTTCATGCTTAATTGATGTTAGTAAACACAGTTAACAAACATAATACCATTAATTAATACGCATGTGTGTTTAACTAATCTTTGTTAATGTTGTTATTCATGTTTAATTAATGTTAGTAAATGCATTAGGTAACATTAGTTAATGAACACTGAATGTAAAGTTACTGAAAACATTTCTCCACGATATTTCATGACATCTATGCCCGAGTGAATACATTTGACTCCCACAGGCAGCTGGCAGCACAACAAAACTGACTCACACACTCGCTCACTCCCACATGTTTCCACACACACACACACCCTCACGCTGGATGTTTCTTACCGTTCGGCGCAGTGAGAAGCAGTGAGGACCCAGCGGGGGTAGAGCAGAGAGCCTCCACAGACGCTTCCTCCTCGGAGCGATTCCACCTGGACATGGTACTGCCTCTCCTCTCCACAGGGCTTACTCCCAACAATCCTCTTCTCAACGCCCTCCGATGCTGCACCTGATAGATGGAGGAGGAGCAGAGACACAGCATACACCTGGGTTTCTGGGTTTCTCATTTACTTCAACCCCGGTCACGTCATGGTGTGCCTGGGTTCACACATAGGAAGCTCTAGTTTGAGCCTGGGTCAGAAGATGAGGATACATTTACTGGGTTTTGGACCATTTGGAAGACCCTGACATAGACTGTTTTTTTCCATTCATGCTTTTGCGTTTTGTTAAATATAGTTTGGAAAGAGGCAGGGCCGCCTTGCATGCAAAAAAAAAAAAAAAAATAGCTTAATAGAAGTAATTGTGTCCACATGTCAAAAATGAACAGAGGTGCCACATCTTCCAAAGTCAAGAACAAAAACATTCAGGTACTAACTTCTTACACACAACACATTTCAACCTAGATGGGTCTTCTTCAGGCAGTGTAAAAGAAGCAGACCCATCTAGATTGAAACGTGTTTATCTGTTCATTTTTGTCATGTGAACACAATTACTTCTAATAGTGTTGTTGTTTTATACATGCAAGGAAACCCTGCCACTATTTTTTCTTGTTAAATATTCCAATGCATCTGTCAGACACTTGGAACACGTTTTGAAAAGCATATGGAGTGGAAAAAATAACGTTGGCTTCCTCCAAAGCAGAGTGGAATGCCCTTTAGCTCCTCTAGAAAAATGAAGATCTGAATGTAGTTGAAAGATGAAAAACTCACCACCTAGCATCAAAAGCAGAACAAGGCACGGCTTCATCGCGGTCCCTCTGGATCAGTGTAAGTGACGGACTGGGTGATGCTTCAACACTTATATTGAACTTATCAGATTCGGACGTTATTTCTATTGGATGCCTCCATGGGCAGACACAAAGTTATACGTGGCCATCAATGCACTCACCACTCCACCTTTCACCATTCTGCCAAGTATGGCTATCAATGCTCATTCACCACAGTATAATGAACTGTTAGGGTGACAAGGAGAGACAGTGTTGGGACAGTGGAAAAGCACTGTAGAAAAAAACTACCTTTAGCTTTTTCATAGCAAAAAACAAAAGAAAAACTGCAAAAAAACAAAACAATGCTGCCCCTTTGAAAAGGGCAAATAAACCAAGTTTATATATATATTTATAATCAACCAGATTATGGTGAGTCATGCTTTCCTCTGAACTGGAAAAAAACATATGCACTTTGTTTGAAATAGTGGAAAAGTTCTCTGGGTGTTATCAGCAAATCTGCTTTTTGGCTTCATCAGATCAATGTCTTTTAATACTCTACTGCAGTATTTTTTTTTATTTACCCTTACTTCACATACTAGAACAGTGCTTTGACTTCCATGTTTGCTGTTAATCTCCTCAAGCTCCATACTTTACAAAATAAATGTGTTAGATTATCCACTTTCAGCAACTCAACTGAATATTCACCACTCATTTGGCAACCAACCAGATGGGAAACACTTTATAGTAACTTTCTTTAAGAAGCCTTCAACAAATCCTTAATAGACATGAACAAAAAATTACTTCATACTTATGTCATAATTTGCAAAATGTTGAAACAGGAATAATGGCATAGGTTCATCTCATTTGGTTTCAGAGAATTTGTATAGATAACCCTCTCTGCACAGTACGTTTTGCTTGATTAAACATTATAGTGCATTACAGTATATTCAAAACAGTACATTTTCCATACCTTACAAGATAGAATTCAATTAAAATTTTTGAAAATATTCATTAGACATCAAATTGTTTAATATGTTATTATTCATCTGGATGACCTGAAAAGTTAAAATATAAAATAATAATAAAAAAAATAATATAGAACTCAACTGAAAATGGGACAACGGTCATAGGCTTATACCCAAATGAGCATTTTAATGGAAGATGTTATCTTGCCTACATAGCTGTTCAGTCTAGATATATTACTTGAGTCACCATATGAAATGGAATTTAATTAATCTTAATTTTCATTCCATCACCACAATGAAAGAAAATACTTTTTATTGGGGCCACGGTGCTTTCTGAACAAGAGACAATACAAAGAAAACAGCCAATACAACATAGTGTAGCAGTACAATGGTAGGTTTCACCTGAATAAATAAAAGATTGAATAAAAAAGTATCTTAACATTGTCGTAATCAGAATTGGAATTTTAAGTATTGCAATATTAACAGTATTAGTATAAGTGACTGTGGCCAACTAGTTCATTCAATATTTTATGTGAAAACAGTTTATCTTCCTTGTAGTTTATATAGTGATAACATCAAAAATAAGTTGGCAAGAAGTATGACAACACAGAGGAAAATTATAATGGAAAAATGTGTAAGTAAGGTGAAGGGGTAACATTTTATTTGGATAGTCCAATGTTGACACTAAACTAATAATCAGGTGGCAAAAAGTAGATGTTCAACAAAGTGTCACTTGTCTATTTGTTGCATTTCTAACCCTAACCCCAACATAAATACTCCACAGTTTAGATCTTCTGTGTCTTTTGGAGAACTGGCAATGAGAGCATGTATGTAAGTATGAACTATTCAGTTGAGGTTTATATAATTATTTTATATTTACATTTTTCAGGTCATCCAGATGAATTGAATATTAGATGGGGAACAATAGGGCCTTACCTTAACAGTTTGATGTTGTATAGTGAATAGTGAATAAATTTAAATTACACGATATTAAATGCAAATATTTTGCAAGTCTATCTTGGAACATAAGGAAATTGTATTATCTTGCCTACTGTGTTTAAACAGCTGCAATAAGATGACCCTCTGCCATTATTTGAATTTATAGCGTCATGTGCTTTTCCATTGAGATTCTGTGTGTGTGTGTGTGTGTGTATGTGTGATTAAACCTTTTCCAAATTCCACTAACATCAGGAGATGCCCACATTTTCATGACTGTACCTGCAAAGGGACATGAGATATTCCTGTTCAGATTCTAGCCACTTTTAAACCGATTATGGCAACACCACAAGGCCAATCAGCTCTATATCTCTTCAGTGGCCATTAGGGCTTCCCTTCTACCACTGGGCCAAATTTTGGAAAAATGAGCAGGGCGGTTATGTCTAAACTGAAAATGAGCTCTCCAGTGCCTCCAAGTTGTTTGATTGGGCCAATAATGGAGGGTTTGTCTCTTTTTCTGCTGACAGGCCATAAAGTTTCATGGTGTTTAAGTGAATCCATCCGGAAGTTATATGCTTTTTGTGAGAAGTGACGCCCAATACCACACCCCCTTTTGGCCAATCAGTGTGAGAAGTTAATCAATTCTTCCTTGGCCCATGACGAACCTTTGCCTAAAATCTCACCTTTGGGAAATGTGAGATTTTCAAATTGACAGTGTGAGAGTTGGTCTGTCTGTCTGGGCCACATCATTAGCATCTTCAAAAAAACAGCCACACTAAGCGACTGGGAACTACAAACCCCACATCTCCCACACTGAATGAAACAAATGTCTTTGTAGTGGTAATAAAAACATATTTTTTTTTATTTGTTATCCTGTTGTCTCTTAATGCCTCAATAAAGCCTATGATTACTCAAACCTTTCACAAATTTGTTCATCAATGGTTCAGAATAAAATACAAACAAACAAATTCAAAACAAATTAACAAAATATGAATCTAAATCATGATCTCTCCAGGTACACAGACTTCCAGTTCAAACGGTGGGTTTTGTTACACAAACAGGCAGACAAAAATTACTCCCTGACAACACAAAGCAGTGGCAGCCCAAGCTTTGCTGTGTCAGAGAAACTAACCCACAGTGAATAATGACATCTACAAAACAACAATACACCATAAAAATCTTGTCTTAGAACTTAAACAATTTGTACACAAGTGGAGTGCGCCTTGTGAGTTTCACCAGGGGGAAAACCACAAGGCACACACAAGACACTTTTCATCAACATAACGGAGGGTCCGCGTTCATAACTTAGAACAGGAGTGCCGATTTGGGATCAGTTAGTCTCCTGTGAAAATCCCACATGAGCAACATTTGGACAATGTCATTGGGCAATTTTACTGACACTATTATATACAGAATATACTTTTCTTTGTTCTAGCTCACTGTGCTATCCCTTTCTATAATTGCCTTTTAGTTGTGAAGTTGACAAGTTGATCTTGGGACTTGACCGGTGATCCACAATCAGTACTCTTATTCTTACTTTATTATATACTTTATTTGAATGAGACTTGATGAAAACAAGCCCAGGTAAAAATAAAAATAAAAATAAAAATAAAAATAAAACAATAAGTTAAAAATCCAGGTTTCTTCTAGAAGGGAAAATTACCTTCAAAACTTTGACTTAACAGGTTGAACTCTCCCTGGAAGGACTTTAAAATCATCAACTACCTTCCTAACATCCCATTCCACATTGTGCCAATATGTAAACCACCCAGGTGCAAGTCATTTCAGATAGGCAAAAGACGGCACTGTAGGAAGATAACAATTTTCTACTACAGGGTTATGGATTCTGTGTTTAAAAATGTACAAGGGTAGCTAACGCAGAACAGAATGTAATGCACATTAATGGTCAGGATTAACAAGAAATGAGTCAATGCACAACAGACATTATGGTAGTTACAATTAAGTGAGTCACTGTGAGTATTTAGTCAGTCAGCCAGTTACCTGTGGAAACCAAAAGAAATGATCTGTCAAGTATAAAACACAAGGCAACAAAATATAGGATCCCGCCACAAAATTTAACATAAACACCTGTTTTTCAAGCCTAACTTTTTTAATGTTTATACTCACCCACACATAATTTTCAATTCAGTTTAGTTTTGACTTGAGCAGACTGTACTGCATGTGGGCTAAACAGTAAAAAAGCTGTTGAACAGTTCACATCTACTGGTTTGCAGGTGCCTTAAAGTACAACACATTGTCCCTACTTCAATGAAAAGTCCTTCACTCATAGTTTTACAGCAGTTCTCGGAAATCCCACTCCAGTTTCTCCACAAACTATATACAGTCCATTCGATTCAGCAGACAGGGCCAGTATCCACAAAGTGAATTCAAAAACCTCTGAGTAAGAGTACTGATCTAAAATCATTAACCAGGTACCACCGCTCTATATCCAACCTACCTATTCTGAATTAAAGGAAGAAACTGTTCCAAGAGCAACTGGTCCTACCTGTGCTAGAAGAAACTTGATATATACAGGATTGGCAAGGCCTGTATGCATCAAGCATCTCAAAACAGGAGTGCTGATCTAAGAACACCATCAAGGTCTTCCTAACCATTCCCTTCATCATGATCTACAACTGTTTTACTGATCCTGGGTCAGCACAAAGCTCTCCAACTCTTGAGCTCAGCATACATTCAAACTTCCAACATGTTGTGCTTTGAAATATAGCTGGGCATCAAAACCTTGCTGCCAACAATATGTCAAAGCATTTCAAGAAAGCGGCACTTCAGAAACAGCTGGTCACTGATCGTCCCATGGTCGTTTTTACAGTAATAATGTTCTATGACTTAAAACCTGACAAAGTTAAATAAACAGATAAAACCAGTAGCTTATTTGTCTGCTCCTCATGTGGCAAATACTGTGCTTACTACTGAACTAAACCATCTCTTTTGCTGATGTTGCTGTGGCAGCAAGGGGGAGGATGCGTTTTTATTTATCCAATCTTAATGTCTGAGTCTCACAAGCTACTCAACACCTCCCTTCATTTGGTGCCAGCAATTCGGAAAGCCTCATTAGCCATCACGGATTGACATCTTTGACCCAAGGCCTATGAAGGACTTTGTGAATACTGGGCCCAGGAGTAACTTAAGGCAAACTGTGAGATGCTGTTATACCTCTGGCAGAGCAGCAGAGGTTGGTGTTGCAGAGCCGCCGTATGGATGGAAGAGTTCTGTCACTCTGATCTTTTACATGGACTTAGTATTCCACGTAACAACTCACAGCGCTGTGAGGGTCTTTTTTGTCTGGGATAAGCTGTTCATAAGAATCTCTTATATTGCGCTCACAAACATTAATTAACAGAAGATTCCTATTTAATATATAAAACACATCCAAAGACATCTTGAAAACACTACTGATTTCAAGACACTGAGATGTCTAATAGACGCCTAATAGAGTTGTCTTACACTGTGTTCACCAATCTATCTTAAGACACGTCTCAAGGAATTGCAGGATACAATGGTTGCTGGAAATGCAAGTGAATTGGATAATGTGCATACATGCTTGGCTGATATCTGGTATAAAATACTTTCCAATAAAGACCAAAAATGACAGAACTCTTCCACACAAATTCTGTCTGTGTTTTGCATCCATTGTGTTTGTGACGGTATTAACTTGTACGATGCTGTTGTGCTGAAGTCTAAAAGAGCTCCTGGTTCAGTATTTATCTGTGAATGTGGCGTGGGATCCTTCTCCGACTCCTCAACAGCCCTGCAAGACAAATTTAATATTGTGTGAATCTCGGGCAAGTTAATTTTCTGTCATGGAGAATATATGTTTGAGCTGAAACTGAGTGATTCTGGCAATGTGTAACTTGTAAGGTCAATATTATAGTACTATATCAGCCTGAGGGGGAGAAAGAGAGAGAGTGTGTTTGAGTGTGTACCTTAGAGTTGAGCGAGTTCGGCTTGTTTGTCTGCTTCAAACTCGCCCTCGTTCTCGTCGTCTCCATTGTAGTCAGCTAGCTCCTCCTCCATGTCCTTGTCTATCAAACAGTACAACACGGGTATTAACATCAAACACACACATCTCTTTAGCACAGTGCAAGGTAGTTATCTACGACATCACATACATCTCTTTATCCATCTCTTTATCCATCAAACAGCAGAATCTGCTTATTAACAAAGCACACTGCTCTCTCACACACACACGCACCTCTTTCTTCAAGCGGTAGAACATGATCACCAACAACAGACTCTTACAAACTCTAGACCTTAACCTAAAATGGCCCTTTTTCAAAGTAAGGACCTACAAAATGTCAGCGGATTTGGTCGAGTGCATTTATACAGACCCCAAAGTGTTGAGAGTACACAGCCGTCCTACTCAGGACAGAGACAAGGAAGTACTCACTCTCTCATATGCTCTCTCCACTCACACACACACAGTCAGACTTTCTCAGTTAGAGTCCACCATGACACACCCACCTATATTTTCGCCCTGCTGATTCTGTGGTTTCTCCAAATCGACTCCGCCCACTATCTGTTCGTCTGCGTCGTAATCCTCCGGATCGTCAACTTTGTGACCAATAGGAGTCTCATCTGCCTTCCCCTGGCCAATCAGCATGTCTTCCATCCCTGGGTCTGCCTCTGGAGACACAAACCAGGCTTCAGATCAATGATTTGTTTATGAAAATCTCACCACTTCCACTGAATTAAGTAGAGTGGATCGCCTCATCTCGAAGAGCTGCCATGCTGCCTAAGAACATTTATGTTGTATTGATTTCAATAGTTTTACAGTGTTGTGGTTTAAATGCTGGTTCAGAGGCCTTTCCAAGAAAAAGATCTGGAGGAAACACTGAGGTGAAATCCAACTGCCACATATTACAGTGTGAAACAGTTACAAATACAGTTTATCCCAGTGTTTCTACTAGGAGGTCAAGATCCAAAATGGGCACTGGACCTGTTTCTGGTGGGAAACCACAAGTACAAGTGTGTTTAATGTGTTTGGTTCCAATGTAAGGCTAAATTACCACTATCTGGAATATAAAAGGCGAGTTCCTTACCTTCAATCTGTGTGTCCTCTCCATGAGCATCCATCACCTCCACCTCTTTATCCTCAGTCAGGTTCTTCTTCTGCAGTTTACTGGCCTCTTCGTCACCTCCGTCTGTCCCCACAGCCCCCTCTGGTGATAGCAGGGTTTCCTGCTTCGCTGCGGCAACTGAGGGAACGGACTCAGACTCTGGCTTGGAGAGATCCTTTGGAGAAGACAGGATCATTGGGGGATCCAGAGCTGGGAAATAACAAAGGGAGGGTGGGGGGTGTAAGCTTAGTGAAGAAGCACCCAAAAATGCATAAGGCATACACTTGTAAATACAAGTACAAAGGCCATTTAATGTGCGCATATACACGTGCACAAATATGAACACACACACACACACACATTGGATATTTTTATCCAATGTACGCACACACACATACATAAATATAAATGTCATTCCTTTAAGTATTCCAACTATCAGCAGACTGAGCCACTGGGACATCTGTGTCTTTTACCTTTGTCCACTACGATCTCATTGGTCAGTAGTTCAGGCGGCTCGTTTGCTTTGGGCTGGGAGAGGTCGAGGGTGTGGCTTAGAACAGGCGTCGTCTTGGTTTCATCAAGCCCTGCCTTCACAGGCACCTCCCCTTTAACTTGCTCCTCCCCCTTTAGCGTGGGAGCTCCATTCACCTGCTGAGGAGTCAACATCAATATGTTTATCATATTCCTTTACGTCAACAAGGACTTGGGTAGACAAAGATCGTAATAATAGCAACAGCCAAAGCCTACGGCTATTAGGTCTGCGCAACTAATCAAGTGTAAATATATAAGCAATTTAAGTTCAACAATTTATAACTGTTGAATATTGACACAGCTCATTTGATTTAAAATGTCCACTGTGGCGGGGCAACTTTTATGATAATGTTGATATAATGCAAAAAAACAATATATAGTAAAAATATTTTTGTTCTTCATATCATAACTAACCCCATGATTTATATTCATGATAACAATACCTAACAAAATAGTTTGGGCTATCATTTTAGCTATAATCATGCAGCAGGAAAGGCAAACCACAATATTAGAGGGAAAAGCTTGAATCAAGTGGATATTATGAATAGATGTACAGAATAAACATAATTTCAAACGCACAAATTTGAGGCCATTAGATGACTACTCTAAATGTAAGTGGATAGCAGTCTCCAACAGAATGTGTTTTTTTTTTTCCTCTCCACTCACCTCTCTACGGTTCAGTGTGAGAGGAGAAAGTCAACTCACCTGTGAGGAGACAACTGGAGGAGCGATGAGCTTATCCATCTTCTTTTGAAATTCGACTTTAGTGGCTGCCACCCTCTCATCACACAGCTCCTTCTGGGACAGGATCTGGGTGTTACACTGGGTCCTACACACACACACACACACACACACACACACACACACACATACACAGTTTAACCAAGAACAGCAGAGATATATTTAGCTGCCTGAGGGAAAAGAACTGAGGTACAACAATGGTTCCTTCACACATGACAAAAACAAGGAGAGAGAATATAACATGCATGCGATATGTCTGGAGCACAACCTATATTTTTCAATCAGACCTTGCTTGTGAGATTCATTGTAATAAACAGCGAGTCTTATTCACTACAGCGCTACTGGTAAAATGTGATGTAACCGAGTTAGTGGTCGATTATGGTTTTTGTAATTTCATAAAAGGAATTAGCTTTGTACAAGAGGGCTGCAACTGAAATGAATGCCAACAGAGATGAAGCCGTTCACCTTCATCTCCCTTCAAACTGACCTCTGTATGAATATAATATGCAAGTTTTGTAATGATTTTTTTTTTCTTACATGTCGTAAGTGAGTTTCTTGTTTAGGGTGTTGAGGTTGCCTTGACAACTCTGCAGCTCCTTCTGAAGCTTCCCCAGGTCATCATTCAACTGGTTCAACTGACCTACACACACACACACACACACACACACACACACAAAAGCACACACGCACACACAGGAGACATCGACACAAAGAGACCATTGCAGAGCCACATAACATTTTCCTTGGATTTTCTGTATAATTTACTGTATAATGTTGGTTGATAAGTTAATTAAATGTATCTGTTACCTTTGAGTTCCTGTATGGTTTTGGTACTGGAGGAAATATTTTGTTGCAGTGTGCCCTGAAAGCAAAAACACAGCAACTGTCAATATCCAAAGTTCTCTGACATTTTGTGTGTGTGTGTGTGTGTGTGTGTACGTTTACTGTGAGACAACAGACTCTACAGATGACAACTGCCTCTCACACACACACACACACACACACACACACACACACACACACACACACACACACACACACACGCACACGCACACACAACATGGATTATACATTAGGGTGATAGAGTAGAGGTGAGTTAAGGACAGGTCAGTAGCTTAAGTATCACTCAAAAGCTAAACCATTAGGGATCAGTGTTGGTAGTAATGCATTACTGTAATCATATTACTTCTTCCTGTAATGGAGTAAAGTAAGGGAATCCTGTTCAAATTTCAGTAATCACATTACAGTGATTAAAAGAAAGATTTTGTGTCTGTCATTATTTAGATACTTCTGCTGGTAATGTGGGCATAAGTCTACAATATTTATTGGCCCAATGAACACAAGTAAGCCTAACAAAATCATTTTAGGGTGTAACGTAACTAATTACTTTGCTCAGGGAGTAATAAGTAATTAAATTCTTCTATGAAAAGTAAAGAGTAGGGTGTAATGTATTACTTTTTCCTAGTAACAATCCCAACACTGTTAGGGAAATGAGTGGGTGGTGAGGTTGGCAACCACTGATTGAAACAAATATTTATTTTATTCAGCTGTTGAACTGAACAACTACTCTTCTAGAGTCAGTAGATGTCTCGTATATCTAAAGTGTGCCTTGATGCATTTGATGCACAGTTTCCAAGGACGACACAGTTGACAATGTGCATTAACAGTGTCTGTGTGTACCTTGTCCTGGCTGCAGGTGTTCTGGGCTCCTTCCAGCTGTCTCTTGTAGAGGTTTTCTATGCGGCTTATCTGCTCCTTCTGTCTCTGGATCTCCTCCTGGAACTCATTCGTCCTCATCTCTGCCGCTCCGCGCTCCGCCGCCCCTCGCCGCACCTGGCCCTCCAACTCATACAGCTTGGTCTGGATGGACACACACACAAACACACACACAGATAAAGTATGTACACAAAAAACACACAGACGTACAGTTTGATGAATCCAAAATTTAATTAGAAATCATGACACACACACACACACACAGGATTCTGCTGCCAAGTTTCCCCAAGTAGAAATTCCCTCAAGAAAGTATTTCTGACACCTTGGAATGAGAACTAGGCAATTTGCCTTCTTTGCAACCCAGGTCTCCTGTGCCCCAAATATCCCTGACACTTTTGTCGAGTTCCCTCCCACAATAACAATAATATGTTCAAATTAAAATGTATTACTTTTTAACAGTTGATATGGCTTCCATGCTCTCTGCCCCCTAACAGTCACATCTCTGAAACTCAGGTATCATAGAAAATCCTGACATTCCCAGTCCTATTAAACACTTTGTTGGTTTGTTCATGTGAGCTCAACTCATAATTAGATTTCCAACAGCAAATGACAACAGACAGCAGTCGGCAGGAAATCTGCTTTCAAACTTTTTTCAAGTGTTTTTCAAATGAACGTTAAGAAGGAGCCCCTGCAAGGTGGATGGAAAGCAGCTGTTTTGGAAAGACTCTGCGGTGCCTGGCAGAGCTAAACTGGTGAGATGACTAATCTCAAGGAAGAAGAGGCGAGCCTTCACAGCACATAAGCAGCTGACAGTTTATGACTACAACCAGAAAATAAATATAGAAAACACAGGTAGAAATGTTGGTAGTAGTAGCAGACTCCCAGAAACTCTGATCATAAGGAGTCAATATGAAGAATATGAAGCACATTGGCTGCACTGTGGGAGTTTCTGGTAAATGTCAGAGTTGTACCTAAGAACAGTTTGCTGATAGTGGCAGCTACTGCAGCTAGTTGTTATGCACAACCAACTTTTTCAAATGATCAGCTTGGTGGAGGCAACTCTTTTTCCACAAAAAAGCAGAACTGTTTAAGTGTGACCTAAGTCCATCCTTAAGGCTATGTTCAATGATGCACTCAAGTTAGATATTGATGCTACTGTTTGGTTCCTAGCATTTGGTTCCTAGCAAGGAAGATGAACAAAATGAGTGTCCCTCACAACAAAAGTTCAGGCAACAGCAAAGAAAGAGATATTCCCACAGCCGCAACCTTTAACTTATGACCAAACGAGGAAGACCGTTGATAAGAAAGGTCATTTAATTTTGGCGGTAGAGAATCTTGCATTGGAAATTGTGCCAAAGACCTGTGCCAACAAAGTCAGGCAATACTAAGCACCTGTTTCTTCAATTGAAACAGTATTATCCAATAGAGCATGTGAAATGTGAACAACTACAGTCTCAAACGAGTGCTGACAGCTGACCCAGCAAAAACCAGCAAAGTACTTCTCAGCAGCAAACCATAGTATGAGAATTTTCCAGTACTGTACCTAGCCTGTGACAAAAAAACACAATGAGCCACAGACATCACAAATGCCACACATATACAATATACTACAGTAAAGACATTGACTGAAGTGTGGCTTGGCAAGAAGACACAGGTATACCATGATTGGCAATACAAAATACTTTTAACAGCTGGTTTCTTCATCTTTTTAAAAGGGGATATTTGCACCCTCCCGCATAGTAAGAAAACTGCAGAAAATATCTCTCAATCACTCAATCACAAGTACAGACACACATACACAGACACACACAGAGAGAGTAACCTACCTGTAGCTCCAGGTTGCGGGAGCTGGACACCCAGTAGTTAAACCCCAGCACCAGGATACAGGCGATCAGGGCACCAATCATCAGAGGAGGAGACCTGCCTCCGCGACGACCATTACCCAGCCCACCCATGGCTGCCTACAGACTGAACACAGACACAATTACTGGTTTTGAATTAAGCTTCTGTAAGCCACCAACTATACTGACTATTTAAAGTTAGACAGTTAATCCTAGGTGATGTGAGGCCAGGTGCTGCTGATGACACCGGTCTAATCACTTCATGTTTGCATGTTGGTTTTAGACAGACATTTAGGTCACTACAATGTCTGGTGTACTTCCAAGAGGTTAACGAAAGTAAATAGTAATAACCAGATGTAAAAAAAAAAAAAACCTACCTAAATTGTATAAAATACAGAGATACGTTGATGTGATGTAACTGTGGCGCACCAATGCTGATAACTGTATTGTGCATGAATGGGTATTGTGTATCAAGCAGATTTCACACTCAACTTCCTGTCCTTGGTATCTTTAAGTCCAGATATTAAGAAAAGAGAACGGGAACTCTGTTATATGATGATACTGAAATTGTGCTTATCAATTCCACTACAGAAAGTGTGGTGTCCACTTAAACACGACACTTTTTTAATGTCTGCTTTGTAAACCGTTTTCAAAAGCATGGCTATATCGGTCAATGTCAGTAAAAGTACGCAGGTCTGTGCCTAGTATCACCAAATACCCAACACTAAGTACCAGTGCAGGATGCTGAGAAAGCACATGTTAGCAAGACATTCCCACGGACTCATCGGAATCGGATCACATGAGTTATAGTTCACCCATGCCGAGATTCAATGTCAAGGCTTTCATTTCTCCGGGACAATAATGGCTTTCTACAGTGTCATATTGCATTGTCGTGGCACACACGCTTTACATGCCCAACCCTAACCCTCCTTGGGTTCTCCACAACATGCAAATAATAAAAGCGTGGCCCAGGTGCAAAGGATTGTTTACACTGGTAATAGGCAGTTAGTCTGTAATACAGCCTTGTACATGCCCAACCCTTATTTCATGCCCAACCCTCAGTCAGCTGCCTTGGGTTCTTTTCAAAATGCAAATGATAAAATTATGGACCATGTAAAATGCAAACTTCTTATGACCCACGCTAAAAGCTAATTCCAGGGCAGGGGGATAAATCAAATGCTCCTAAGGGGGAAAATACTTAGATTAAATTTGAAATTATCCGAGGAGAGGGTGGTGCATCGCACAAACCAAACTAACGATGCTGAAACCAGTCCTGTGTCAAGTCAACTGATGCACAGGCTGGCCCGGGGCCAGGGGAGTGAACGCGTCCACCTCAGCACTAGCTAGCAAGCCTCGGGGATAAGATGAGATGAGAAAATCTGGCGTCTGCTAGCCAAATCACAGCTCAGGCCTGTGAGTGAGTTATAGCCAAGTTGTGAGGAATACTAACCAGTCCGCTAACCTGACAGCTACCTGTTCACCTTAGATAGCCAAAAAGCTGACTCGTACAACTGATCAGCTAAATTCAGGAACCAGCTTCGCGGAAGACTGGTCTGGTTAATAGTTGGATGTCTGGTTGGTAAACATTCACCCCACAAACATACAATGTAATGATGAGCTATGTATTTAAATTCCAGTATGACGCGTTTCAGCAATTTGACGGCAAACCAGACGAGTCAAGGCAATTTCAGTCAACATAATCACTTCTTTTTTGTTCTAGTCGACAGTGTTGCTCTCAGTGACGGACTGAGCTGTTACCTTGCAAGCTAACACCGTTAGCCAGTAACGTAGCTAGCAGCCACACACTCCACTTACCACTTAACCGGTGGACTTGACTGCCAAAGCAGGAACTAACTGTTGTGTCCAGTTGTTGCAACGTTGATAGTTGATAATCTTGCCGTGTTTCTCCGACAATTATTAATGAGGCAATAGGTAATTACCTCGTGTCCATTCTCCTTAATCGATGCTAGCGTGTCCCTCCGTTGTGTGTGGGACTGGGACGGGTGCTGCTGCCTCCACTTGCTATAGGAAATATCGCCGTTTGCAATGGGGCGCAACAACATTTGGCTAATAACATAATTCAAACATCAATTTCATGCCTGATGTGCAAAGTGGCTCTGCGAGATTAATTTATAGAATGAAACGTAAGCCACAAGAAGGCACTCTCATTACAGTATCGATGCTGTTATTTCTGAACAAAAATACTTGAATGCTCGACTGTCGAATGCTAAAGTTGGAAGTAGGAGTTTACAAAGAGCACCTGAAGGCAGCAGGTCTGTTCAGGAAACGAACTGAGAGCATTGAAGAACAGCAATGGATTTGTTGCTCACGAACTATGATCTCAAAATTAAGACAAAAAAAAATTGGTAACTCTTAATTACACATTATTTACCCTTGAGTAGATGTGTTGAGCAGGCCTATTTTTGAAATAATTTGGAATATTAATGCACATGTTGTGTAATTTATTTTCACTTAGCTACTTAAATACACTGACCATTTTAGATACAGGCCCATTTCTGAAGTTTGATATGAAGGTAGGCTACAAATAATCCAACATTTAAGTAGTTTGTCCACAGTGTTTCATATGTGATGATGCATCACAATTTAAGTCATTCATAATCCAACAAGGTTGTGTGTAAGGGTAAACTAATTATTGTTTAGTGCACGATCATTGCCTTGCTGCTTGCAGCTTTCTCGAGAACCGCTCATCCAAACAACTTCACACTCGACACTGCGCTTCCAGTCGCTTGCTTTGAGCCCCGCTGCTGCACAGAGCGCTGTTCGCTTGTTTATTCAAAGTTTATTAATATTGAACGTGTCGCGTGTCCAATCCGACACTGCACGTCCTTGGGTCCCCAGCAATACACCCGCCAAGTGTGAAGTAGATCGGACGAACGGTTCTCGTGATTTGCGAAGGACACACATACAGACAGAGATTCCCTGCTTTATAGTAAATAGCAAATAGACAGTATTCAGACACCAAATGTCAAACAAGAAAAATACATTACGGAGTCATGTTTGGTTCATAACAGTTTTGTTTCAGCCATAGTGACATATTTAATTCTAGGTTGAAAATGACATTTCTCAACTCTCATTGCCATTTCCTCACAGGACAATGAAATTCCATATAAATCACTAGGGGGCCGGCCTGAATGCTTTTCTCATCAGTTAGGTGCAAAACTTTGCCACATGCCATCCATTCTCCCGCATCCAATCCATTATTTATCCGTGCTATCTAATAAAAACAAAAAATAGAAAAATACCATTAGAAAATACTTTCAAAGAGTTGGCTAAGCTAAGACTTTGGATGAGAGACATAATGAGGATAAAAGGTCCAATCCCATTACAAGCTACCAGTGAATAGTCCAGTTACAGTAGTCGGTCACATTAACGATGAGGTGTGAAACTCATCGCTGAGAGTTTATGTTTTTACTTTCATCCATTTTTCTGCTTGCATGTTCACGTCTCAGATACATTCTCTTCTTCTTCTTCTTTGTTTCCTGAGACGTTATCCCTTCATGTGAACTTCCCTCACAAAGGTATTTCAAAAGTATCATCTTGCCTTCCCTCTGTGTCCTCTCTTCGGTCTGTCAAGCATCGTCGAAGATGCCCGTCTGAGAGGGTGACAGAGACAGGTACTGTCCTCCTGTGAACCTGCAGTGTCAGAGAGAGACAGACAGAGGTGATGGTGAAGAATGAGAAATCTCAATCAATAGATCTAGTTCTGTAGGCCTTATTCTTTGTTTTACATATACATAATGTCTCTGTATCTGCTGCCGACTGGTTTCAAGTGTCAAGTTTGTCTAGTTATATAGCCCTTTATCACCAGCCTTAGACCCTCAGTGCATAAAAGGAAAAACTCCCATGAAAAAACCTTGTTAGGAAAAAGAAATGGAAGAAACCTTGGGCGGGCCGTGTCACCGAGGGATCCCCCACCGGGACGTCTGAGCGTGCAATAGGTGTGCCGGGAAAACAGTGACAAGAACATGGGCAATGACAAGAGTAAAACAGAAAAACAGAGAGACAGATGAGGCACAAAGAGGCAACATGCGGCAGAGAGATGGGACAACTAAAATATCCACAGAAGCAAAGGCAGAACGTGCAATTCACATCGAGGTAGAAACAGCATCAGAGATGACTGATGACCGTGAGGGTGGTGGTAATATTGTGTACCTCCAAGTAAGCACTAGGTTTAATTTTGTTTGTGATTCATTGTGGTGTGAGTTACATCAGAGCCTTACCTTTTGGTTGGTGAGCCTGTGAGATCTTCATCACTGTTGTTGTCTTGCAGTAGGCCAGTCTGCTGCTCCCTCTGCTCACTGTCTCTCCAAGAAAACTGGATTGCTGCAGGTAGACAACAATGTATATATATAAGCACAAGCATACACACACACACACAACAGGAATTCATTGTTTCTTGAGTAATAGATATTAAGTGAAAGTGATACTCAGCCACAGGGTGAATTTGAACCAGTTTTTAGTTCATAGTCTATGGATTTTGGAGGGAAAATAATGTCAGTATTCTCTTTTTGTTGAATATGGACAAACTGCACACTGCCCAAAGCCACTGAACACAAAGGAAGGATACAATTGGGAGTGGATTTGTTCTACTGTAGCGGAGTGGCCCTGCCTGAAGCCTTGTAAGGATAAATGTAAGAGAGAGAAATGTGAGAAATAGATGTTGGAGCATGCATGTGGGAGAGCTGTTCAGTCTAGTTACACAAGTGCACACTTGAGGATAGAATTGTCTGTGAGGGGAGGATTGGGAGTCGAATGGTGCTGAATGTACCAGAGTAACCCAACCTGAGATACTGTAAGCCTCGGCCTTGGTTTCCTGCATGAGAGACTGAATCTAGTCTGTTAAACTCAATCTGCTCCATGGAGGAATTTTTAATAATCAATTGTTCTATTCTCCAATTTTTCTACAAACTAACTAACTCACTTAAACTAACTTAAAACTCACACAAATGCATGTGCAACACAGTGAATTATTGAATGCTTTGGTAATAGTTTTCTTTAATCTTTACCACTTGTCTTGGTCTCGGCTAAAGGGCTGCTGTCGTCGTCCTTTAACTCAGAGTAACCGCTTCTCCTCCATCCTGCGGCCCCCTGGACCCCGTACCGCTCCCTCCAGGCCTGACACACACACACACACACACACACACACACACACACACCACCACAAACCAGTGCACCCAGTGAGCCAACAGGTTGGTTGTTATATGTTAGTAATGTTGGCTTCTTAGAAAATTGTCAGAGAAATGATAGAGTTAATTCTTCTAACCCATCTGCGATTCCCCCCATCCTCTGTCTTCTGTCGTTTTCTTCTCTCTATAAAGAAAGCACAAATTACTGGGTGTTTCAAAAGTAGGTACATTGTTAATACATTATTAATACTCACTCTATTATTCAATATTTTTCCTGTTTCCAGGCACACCTATTATTTATGGGCTATTGAATGTTGAATTATTTTGATAAAATTACTAAATGAAAAATAAAAATTGCCTGCCTGCTTTTGAAACGTACTGTATGGTCTACATTTTTAACATGCATGCTGCACTGTTGCTCACAATAACAATGAATGAACAAATAAATGAATGAATACCTCGACAAGTACAGCCAATACATTTTTACTGGATTGTAAACAAATTAATATAAAAGAATGAGCCAAAGAATGAATTAAAGAACCTGCCTCATTTAATAACTATAGCAAATAAATTGACTAAAAACAATAAAGGAACAAGTCTGCGATTGAACAACAAATGGCTGAATGAGCCAAATAAACACTGTGCCTTTGAACAGAACTATTAGAAAGAAGCGAGTGATTGAACGAGTGAATGAACTTACCTCTTCTGATGAGTTCCCTGCCTTCATCCACCAAGTCAGAGGTCAAGTCATCGTTGGTAATGTACTGATGGAAGCCCAGGAGGTTCAAACAACGAGAGCCCAGGCTGCACACACACACACACACACACAAACACACACACACACACCAATGCAAAAATACTGTTACACATTTAACAATTCTTGATTCTTGAAAACTTGATTCCTAACACTTGACTAATAAAGGTTTTTCAAGGTTGATGCCTTCCCTATAGACAACCAGTGTAGTATTGATCTATTACAAATATACATAAATAAAACAAGCTGCATCATATCTGTCATATCAGAGGTGGACGACATGGTGAGAATTGGTAAACTGATACATGGGTCGAATCCTGCTTAACACACATAAAAAACAATGTTTTAAGAATTATTTTCATAATTTCAACTAGCTGCTGAAGCTGAAGGGGAGACTGACCAGCTTGTTCAACTCATCATCACAGTAATTTAATAATGTTCGTTAATAATTTAACACAAAATGTAATTTAATTACTGTATTGAATTAATACAGTGTATAATTTCTTACTTGTAAAAAGTGGCCAAGCAGAGCAGCAACACCAGCATGGGGTAATAGATGTAGAATCCATCAGATATGAAGGACAGCAGATGCATAGAGCCCATGATCTGACAGAGAGAGAGAGAGAGACAGAGAGAGAGAGAGAGAGAGAGGGAGGAATAAGGGGCATGATGGAGATATTTCCACATTTCCAGTGCACCAGTCAATTTGGTCTGGACCGAATTTGAAATATCTACAGTTGGTTTTTAGTGCTTGTGAACACTATAAATGTTTTTGAAAGAATAGCCAGAATAGCATTCTCAGGCTTGTGACTGTGATAGGTACACTACACATGTGTATGGATGTGTGTGTGTGCACGCGTTTGTGTGTGTGTTTGTTGTTATGAATGCCTGCGTATGTGGGCATGCATGTATTGGTGCGTGTGTGTGTGTGTGTGTGTGTGTGTGTAACCTACAGAGGTGTAGGAGGTCTGTATTCTGTCTTGGTGGGAGACGGCAGAGTCCATGTGAATCAGACCCAGGAAGTTGAGGCACAGAGGAGGAGTCAGGCGACAAAATAACCTGAACACAAAGAAGAAGAGAATGAGAGAGACCTGGTGTGACCAAACAGGGTCAAAGTCAGACCAAATTCAGCCTCCACCTTCAAAAGTGTGCCTCCTAACATTGTATCCCTCTCATTTGTCCAACTGTTTATTGTAAGACTTCCCCCAGTCTTTATTACAACACTTAGATGCACAAAACTGCTGCAATTTAACTTGATGTTTAAGTCTGGAAATCAATTTTATTACAAATTATAGTAGGGACATACATGCCACTGAACTGCAGGCTGTAAGCGTCAGTCTGGTGATGTGGCACCAGGTAAAAGTAGTTGAAAACTCGTATCCTGAACACTGTGGAGTAGACACACACACAGAGGAAGAAGATGCTGACAAAGCACACCATCTGGTGGAGAGAAAGCAACACAACAGGCAGAAAGAGGAGGCAGGTTAGCTGGATTCATTCAGTACAGTTACATTTATATTAACAGTTATATTAAGTGCATACAGGCTCATTTGCGCTAGTGGCAAAAATGTCTTTTCACATCTGGGTTAAGAAGTGCTCTAGCCAGAGATTTTTTTCGTTGATGACATTTTTCTTTACATTTTTAAATGTATCTTTGGTTTCTGGTCACCCCAAAGATGGCAGAGCTAAAGCCAAAATTAAAGGAAAAATCCACTCTAACATACTTTAACACAGCTGTTAAAAACAGCTGTTAAAACAGCTGGCCATGTATTTTGCCCAGACGCACGTATCTTGCATCTGGGCCTATTGTGTTGTTTGGTGGTGTATTTTTCTTAATTTATTTTGTGGATAACTGGCCAAATGTAAAAAACGTGACGACACTATCCTAGGGTGGATTTTTCCTTTACATCTAAATTTGCCTGTTTATGCTACAAGACAAATACCACTTTGGCGAGAGCCTTTTTGAAAGCCTGCTGAGAAAAGACAAATTTTACACTTCTACATTACAATATTCATACACATACAATCATTTCCATCCTTTCAGTCTCATATTCAGTCTTTTTTTGTGAAAAATGCTGTGGTGAGATGATTCCACTTGTTTCCAAGGCAGTTTCTGTGTGTTTCAGTGTGCCTCCATGTGTACAGTATGTTCCCACCTCGATACAGATGTAGTTGTACTGCTTTTCAGCCATCCGAACGAAGACAGCGAAGAGGGAGAGGACGGGCCGTGTGCTGAAGAAGGTGCACTCCGACCAAACCACTGCTGCAGAGAGGAGAGCCAGCAGCACCGCCAGCACCCTGCAGAAACCCTGCCGCAACACACACTCCCAGTACCACTCTGAGGAGGACACATACACACACACACACACACACACACTGATGCATGAGTCTACATACACATACAGGTCCACACATGATACACACATGTATGGACGCATACACAAACACACTCAAAAGCAAAGAGGATTATGTTACCGCCACACAGTATGAAATTTTGTGTCTCATATGCTGTCCTCTAATGCAGTGGTTCTCAACGTGGGGTCCGGGGACCACCAGGGGTCCTTGAGGGAGTTCCAGGGGGTCCCCAGCAAATTGATGAATTGTTAAACTTCACCATTAATTCATTTACAAGAAGTTAACACAATTAGAGAATGTAGACAGATGACTTTTTTGATCAGTTTCTCTGTTATGTCTCTACCTACAATACAAATAGTCATGGAATTCTGGACAAAATCATATCTAATAATAAAAATATTCTCTATTTTGAGAGACAAAGTCTTATCAAATGGGGGGTCAGGGGCCCAAATGTGGACTAAATTAGGGGTCCTTGATATGAAAAAGGTTGAGAACCACTGCTCTAATGAAACAATGGTTTTCTACACTTTTTTCCCCATGACATGTGCATGCATGTGCACACACAAACATAATAAGTTACACCAGGAAGTGTCCTTTCTATGGATTTTAATTCTATGAGTACCGCACTTCCATACTATTCTATCAAGGGTTTTTGAAGGCCGATATCAATACCAATATTTTTGTATTGAAGCTGCCGATATGTGTTGTTGTTGTGTTAAATTATCTTACATTATTCGATGGTGGTATGTAAAGGTTTAATATTTGACATTGATGATGTGTTATGTTCTGTACAGTGTACAGTGACTGTCTGTTACTCTTCAGTATGCAGGGGTTGTGTAGTATTGTGTTACGTCCATTACAACATGCTGCACTATGTTACCATATCATATATCATTTGGCATTTAACTGTGTTTGTAGTATAGTAGATGCTTGTAGGTCAACAGTGTACATCAGATATGTATTTCATGCTGTACTTCTGAGAGCATCTGATTACAAATTAATATTAGCTAGACAAATGGTGATAAAAAAATTACCAGTGGCTTCTTCGTCTGTCATTTTGACTCACCGCTTTGGCAGATAACCTGTGTTAAAGATGTCTTTTCTCTTTTATAACAAAAATACTTTGGTAGCTAGGACATTAAATCAGCTGGTTGGGGATGAAATTCTGATTTCAACTGCTGCTGTGGCTGGTTGAAAACACATAATGCCCTTAGTGTAGGATGATGAATTTGGCACTTGGGTAGTATGATCTGAACTGACCTACAGAAGGAGTGTAGATGAACCTGCGGAGCCAGCCATGGTGCTGAGCTGAGGGGAAGCTGTGGATGAACTGGTGGGCCGGGCTGCTCTGGCTCTTAGCTGCGTCTTCTAGATGGAAGGCCTGGTCTAACAGGATGGACCACTGGACCTGAGTCTGACCCTGTCTCTGCACTGCAGAGATCACCTGAACAAACACACACACACACACACACACAACCATGGCCAATAGACATCATTATTCAAATCACACCATGCTGTCATGTCTCATGTTTGCAGTTTTTTGCTGTGTTTCTGTCCAGATCACAGCACTATGTTTGTCATAAATAACAGTTACTTGTTTATGAAGCTTGACTAGGCTCCTCTTGGTGGGAAGGATGTTTTGTTGGCTGTCACCACCAACACGGCTTTCCACATCCCTCCCCATCTGCTCCTGGTACTCCACGGGACACTGAAATGAGACGACTAACAGTGAACATAGTCCCATAGAACAAGGAATGTCAATAGGATATAAATAGGACAAGATTATCAGAAAAAACTCACAAAACCTTGACTGTAAAATGTGACACAAATAAGCAGGTAGTAAAGGTAGTAGATGTAGTAATGAAGGGTTTTTTAAGTTTTCTCACCTTTCTCAAAACAGTGTCCACATACTTCCTGAGACAATGGTTGTACCTGACAGATTCATGGGCAGTTGCCACCTCCTGATAAAAAATAAATGTTTTTTATTTTTTTAAGTAAAAAAATTGTGTGTGTGAATTTGTGTTGTAATATATCAAGGGTGATTGGGCCAAGATTCTGATAAAGATACTGATCCCTGTGCAACTGAAAAATGGGTGTTTTGATTCTGTTCTGCAAAGAAAGTAAGTAATGAACTTTTTAGATTAGTTTTTACAGCACCGCTGCTGCCCTGTTGCTCCACCCTCAAGATAATTTTTTTCCGTATTAACGCAGGATAGATCCAAGGTGGAAGAGCATCTACTGTACCACTAGCGCTACACACAGCTACCAATAAAAACTTGACACAGGCACATTTTTCAGTCCTCTCACCTCCATGACATCTGCTAAGTTTTCCTCGGCCTCCGCCTTCTCAGTGGCCATTTTGGCTGCCTTGAAGTAGGTCTTGGCCAGCAGGTAACCATGGCAAGATGAGAGCCAATAGGAGCGCGGGATCTCCACCAGGCCGTAGCCTAGCAACAGCACTAGAAGGAACAGGCCCCAGGTGTTGGCCGCTGTGATGCCGATGGTCTGGAGCTCCGTCCTGTTCAAGTTTTACAAAGGCAAACAAATCAATACACTGGCATGGGGCCAGCAGAACAACACTGCCACACAGTGCAACTTCAGGCAGCGAGGCTCATTCATGTGAACTCACTGGTGTTATTTTTTCTTTCTTTTCTGTTCTTTTCTTTGATGTTTAAAAAGAAGTGTGTCCCTGAATCCCTTGGCTTAACTGTTATTGGACTGCACTCAGTAATGAAAGATCATATGACATCCCAGAGGGTCGGGAGGTAATTGAAGAAAAATACTGATGTACGGTCAGTTAAGTGTTGTTTTCTGTTTCTGTGCTGAAAGTTCTGGGTGAGTCTCTGTTGACACTTTTAAAAAGCAGCTGGCCTTTGTCTAGTTCAGACTGGCCTTTGTCTAGCCTCTTGTATCTGTAATTCTGTGTCTCTTGTTTTTTATGTTTTATTGTTTTTTATTGTTTTATGGTCTTATTTTAACTATTTTACTCTTGTGAAGCACTTTGTGACTTTGCTCTATGAAAGGTGCTATGTAAATAAACTTTACTTACTGACGTACTACTGTTCTGCCCCAAGAAGAACTGTATGGAAAATCCCGCAGTGCAAATGTAGGATAGAGGCCAAGTTCTGGCAATGGTACAGTGTGCTTTACTTACCATGTGAGCTGCCACTGCCGGTGAGCAGCCAGGTAGATGAGTAAAGAGATGAAGATGAGGAGGTAGGTGCCGTAGTAGATGGCGTTTTCAATCAGAGCTGTTTTAATCTTTCCAACCATGGAGAAAGCCCCTGACCGCGCATAGGACTGCATGAAGGGCAGCAGCAGCCTGCACACACAGATACACACACAGATACACACACACACACACACACACACACACACACACACACACACACAAGCATGCAATGGAGCGTGTTTACAGAGACAGTGAACATACCAAATGACAAAAAAGGTGGAAAGTGATAGCTCCTGTAGTCAGTGTTTGAGTGAGTCAGTGTTTGAGTGAGTGAGGGTGTGTGTGTGTTGGTGTGTGTGTGTGTGTGTGTGTGTAAGTGAGTGTGAGTGGCAGAATCTCACCAGGTGAGAAACTGGGATGTCCAGTACACCACTCTCCAGAACACCGGTAGGACGCCATCTGGGATGTAACTCCAAGGCTCCTCACACACCTTGGGTACACTGAAACACACACACACACACATGCACGCACCCAGACAAGTATGAGCAAACGTGTGTGCACACTCATAGTAAAGTTTCACAAAGCAAACAGTGAAATTATTCCCATTTACAACACACTGGACATATGCTTACACCTTTATCAACTGAGGTAAAAGACAAACAGTTGATGTAACCTTTTTACATCATATGACCGATGATGACATAACTTTATTGGCTGTTGTGAAAGTGACACAGAAACCCCCAACCACAGTGCCAAAAACCAAAAGCACACTGATAAATATACTGTTGAACATGTCACTAGTCAGCCCCGTGAGTTAAAGGTGCAACTGTTACTCAGCAATTTAACCAGTTACATTTACTGTCTCACTGCTATTGCTTAGGAAGATTAAAAAGATGTCCAACTACTCTGAAGAAATTCATGTTTTAAGCTACTACTACTGCTATGTTTCCATAATTATCCAACCCAATTTCCTGCAAAACTGGTGAAATTTAGAAATCCATGGCATCACAAGCCATTTTTTCAGTCAACACTCTTATGCAGAGAACCTAACAGCATGAATATAAAATGAGACAGATTAGGTCACATAATCACACACTGTTACTGCCACCGGCAAAAACATTTTGTGTGAGACAATCAAAGTATCACAGGGATTGTTAAACAATCGCACTGAGTGCGTCAGGTCCTTCCAAGGCTTTTCTTGATGTGGCGTCTTGAATGATTTATCTGCTTTACTTGACGAAGTCAAACTAGTATTGTGTAGTTCAATCCCTAGAACATGGCATCAACCCACAACAAGTATGCATGCTTGTATTAATACATTACTAAGTATAACTTGCTGAGAATAAAAGCTATGTCAAATGTAACACCATGAAAGCTAGAGTTCATAAGATTTAAAGCATTGAAACACATCTAAACTGTCACCAGGAAGTGAGAGGGATCAATAAATGAGGCTCGTCTGTGAAAAACCCAGTGAACACCTGAAAGCCAATATCTGTTGTCTAGGTCCAAAGTTTGAGGCTCATAACTCTCTCTACCTGAGGAACGATGCAAGTTAAAATGTCCAATTCAAGGCTTGGATGTATATAACAACTGTATTACCATCGCAAGATTATTTACATTCATTTTCATACATATCTTTTAACCAAAATGTGATATTTTGTTCAGCATGTTGGAGTTAACATATGGCCAAGTTTTTCAGTATTTCAAGAAACTGTGTCTTCAGTCATTCAAAACAGAGTCCCACTTACCTGCCAGTTGGATAAACAGATGAGTTGGATTCTGTCTGATTAGTGTGTCTCGCTCGAGTCACTGGAGTAGGATGCTCTCCGTTATCATGCTTACACTGCTTGTAGATGGTCTAGAAGAGGAGCGGAGGACACGTGTACACACACACACACACACACACACACACACAAAATTAAATAGAAGATGGAGCATCTATTGGTCATATCATGATGGCACAGGTAAGACTCTGGAGGCAACAACAATGTAAATAAACAATAATACAATGGGGTCCCACACACAACTCATACTCACACATAAACAGATCACCTGAAAAAATGCATACACACACACACACACACACACACACACACACACACACACACACACACACACACACACACAAAGTCTAGTCTTGTCCTGTTTTTTTATCACGTTTGGAGAAATTTCGAACAATTATAGTTGATATGGCAATAAATCTTAAATCTTCCATGCCATACTCACATGCAACACACACACACACACTATATAGTTCCACTAGTTTCATACCGTGCTGACATCGAGCGGCAGGATGAAGACGATGAGGAAGCAGAGGAACCAGGACAGCAGCGTTCCCAACAGCACCATCCGCTGCTGCTTCCGCAA
The DNA here is from genome assembly GCF_046629955.1 of Centroberyx affinis. NCBI lineage: Eukaryota > Metazoa > Chordata > Actinopteri > Beryciformes > Berycidae > Centroberyx > Centroberyx affinis. The sequence goes on along the minus strand of NW_027278960.1, from coordinate 227,740 downwards.
GTCTCCATAGCGCTGCAGGAGGTAGAGGGCCAAGAAGAAGACCACCACCACCACAACGGCCAGCGCAGCACCACTCATAGTGATGACCGGGACAAATACACAGGCGTCAGGAAGTCATGATGACAGACTGGAGGGGGGGGGGGAGAGATAGAGGGGAGAGAGAGAGAGAGGAAACTCATTGGAGAAACTCTAAGCAGAATTGGATATCAGCTCTTATCTTCTGGAAGAGAGAGAGAGAGAGAGGGAGAGAGACAGAAACAGTATGACCTGAACATCCAACACAACACATATGATGTATACACTAATGACGCAAGGAGAGGTTGAAAAAGGAAAGAGAGAAGAAAGAGAAAGAGAGAGAAGAGGAGGGAAAGAGAGGGGGGGGGGGGATGGGGAATCAGGGAAGAGAGTGAAATAAACAGTAGGAGAGAGGGGGAGGGACAAAGGAGAGGAGAATGAGCAACAAGAGGCAGTCAGAGGAGACAGAGAAAGTCTGACAGATGTGTGCTTTTAAGCTTGAAGTCTGGTAGGAATAACATCCACACATATAGACATTGTTGCCCGCAGTATCGGACTTGACTATGTCCAAAAAGCTGGGGTCCAAAATGTCCCTATAAACCCTCATATTGGGGACTTGCAGTGTGTCTGTGGCACTCAATAGCGAATTTTAGCGATCTTATCGTACTTTATGGTATTTTTTCATCTCCTACACTATAACATTTCTAAAATATGTAGTTTCGTAATTTTATGTATTACTATTTATTACTATTTATTTAAGATCACTATCGTTTCTTGTCGTAATGGTGCAGCCAGACACTCAGTCCCAAGAGTTAAACTTGTGGACACAGCGCTGATTATTTTCACGAGTTCTGCCCATCATCTGGCATTTGGGTCATGTGAAATTTCCAATGTTATTGATTAAAACCAGCGCTCGCTCATACGCTGCAGGCATGCGATTATCTTCTGCTCGAGAGTTTCTGATGTATGATTTTTTTTTTCCAATGAACGAATATAACTACAGTAAGCAGAGCTGAAATGTATTCTCGCTTACCGTACGAGTTTCCCCTCCGCAGCTGAAATCCACCCGGCCTTTCTCCTTATAAACTTACAGTCACATTGTGTTCCCGAAACGTGGAATCCGTAAAGTGTACACAACCTTTGAAACAACATTGCGTAATGAGCTGGCTCCTCCTCGGCATTCTGGGTATTGTAGGCGAGATAACGCTGGAGAATGGAAAATAAGGCCTTTCAGTGGTCTTTAATGGGGTTGCAGTGGGTCCAAGGAAAAATGAGGAATAGTAAATTTTCACTGTTATTTTATCAATGACAGAATGAGTAAGGATGACTATTTTGATCATATTTTTGACTCTCCCTACTGTGGTTATCATCCGGGTAAACGCACCTACACCCAGTTTACCCACTTGTTTATTTGCAGAATAGCGTTTACCCACTTTTTTTTTTATCCTGACATAAATCTTTTGGGCCGAAAAATTGTTAGTATACATCATAGTAAGTATTATCAAACTGATGTGAGTTTTATGAGGATCGGGTCTTTTAATTTAAAAGGAATAAATTAATGATGTGATGATAATTATGGTGTTTGTTTGCCTTTATGATGATCTGATGACCAACTGGAGTTTACCCACCTTCCTTATGAGAAACTGGGGTCTAATATATCTATTTGGAGGAGGAGAGGGGGTCTTCGACATGAAAAAGTTGGGAAACTCTGCAGTATTTCTGATAGTGGGCAAACTGATAGAGTCCAGGAAAGAAGATGAAGATAAAGATAATAGTCGTGCATGGTGATGAAGTGATAACCAACAGTCTTGGAGCTGAATATAAAATAAAAATAAACTTTCAGACGCACAATAACGTCTTTACTTCTTTCACAGATTTTATCATATTACCACATAATTTGTTGCAATGGTGTAAAAGATTTTCCGTAAACACTGTCTGTCATATCCTCCACAGTTCTCCCTGAATGGCTATAGGTTCTCATTCAATTGCACATATTAAAATGTTTTAGCCACACTATTCTGAATAAAGTTTTTCAGGTGTACATCATGATGTTTTACCGCAGATTCACACACACACACACACACACACACACACACACACACACACACACACACACACACACACAAATCCTTTTCATTCCTTGTGTCAATCCTGCCCTCCTTGTTGTGCAGCTGGCCTCTTCAAAGTCAGAAATCAGGTAATTGAGCAAAAAAACTGAATCAATTTGGAAAGTGTAGGCTTTCAGAGGCCAGACAAACTTGTTGAATGCAGGAGTAATTGGCCAGAAATGCATGAACCTTGCTGCTTGCTGCACATGAAATGATGATTGTTTACAGGTCTTGTTAGATCTCTGGTCTGGTCATGTGAGATGCACATTGAGTCCTTTGAAATAGAATCAAATTGAATCATGCTCCCACATACTGTCATTGTTAATTAGCCTGGGAAGGCTTGCTGAACATATATGCTGAGTTTTCAGCAACACCCTGCTCAAACACACTTTTTCAGTTACACACATTCTCGGATTCAAAAAGGCAAGCCAGGAGACAAAAACACAATTTAACTCACCCATCATTGTCTTATCATAAATGTCCTCTACATTCAGTGCTGAGAGTCACATTTGTTTTTACACTTTACTGTCAACCATCACTTGAGCAGTAATGTAACTTAACTTCACATGCTACACAAGTACTGTACTACACAAGTACAGCTCAGTCTCATATTTTTTCCACTTTTTTATTTGTTGTACATTGTCTCATCAATGTTGCCACATGCAGTTCAGTACAACGCAATTCATCCCAACCCAGTTTGGTTCAGTTAATATGAATCAGCCACCTACAGCTTCACCCAGTTTAGCTGTTGAGGAACATCCCAAAAGCGCTGATCCAAATACATTGAACCCAGAAGATTAAAACCCATGGCTTGGTGCGCAGAGAGAACACATCTTCTCGTGCCCATCTAGCTATGTTCAGGCTAGATTAACAGATTTCTCTCACAGTGTTGGCTCCAGCATGTGTTATACATATCCAGCTTGCAGTACAGTACAGTTTGGGCCAACTTTCTTTGCTGCAGCTTGGCCCAGCATGAAAATAAAAAATTTGGCATGATGATGGACAGCAGTAGGCTACAATGATTCAGGTGTTGGACATCCATACATATGTTTGGCTTCCCACTGAGCAATTTTACACTGATTTAAAAGATGTCTAAAATGAGTCTACATAGAGTTTAACAGTGAAGATTTAGTAGACATCTACATCTTAGACTACGTCTTCTGGAGTAAATGACAAAAATAAAGCATTACCTTGTACTTCTCTGGTGCATATTATTTTTTATATTTACAGCTGTTTATGCATTGTTTAAATATGTAATAATGTATGTATTACTTGGTCTAAAACTGGGCTATACATTGCCAAAAAGATCCTGGGCTATGTGAGACCTAAAGCATAGATACAATGTTGAAATGACATCTAGTGCTCAGTGGGTTAGTTCCCTTTGAAATCTACGACACCTCAGCAAAATATGCCTTCATGTTTACTTTGTTGTGCAGTGCAGCAAGGTGCAGCAACACTTTTTGCTTTGCAGTTCGGTCCCATCAGCTCAGTTCTTCAACATGCAATGTCCAGTTACAGTTGGCAGATCATTTGCCAAAATTCATCATGGGTGATGCTGTGGAGGCAAATTGTTTTCTCTTACATTTTCCCCTAAAATCTACAGTCAACAACTGTATTATTTATAGGAACAAAGGGGATGTCAGCCATGGACTCTCTCATCTTTCATGTCTCTCTCAACTGTACACTGTCTGTTAAAGCAGAAGCATCTGATAAAACAATTTGTATTTCCCCTACCATTGAAAAGGCCAGGAGGATCCCCTCAACTAAATCAGCTGCACCCTCTCTAAAAAAAAATAGAATAGAATTGGTTCCAGTGGAGAGTTTTGGTTTCACCTTGTGGTGTAAATGCTGTTTCAGACGCCTTTCCACCCAAGTAAAAATGTCAGAGAAATGCTAAAAGACGAAGGAACAAACAAAAAAACCCCAAACATCCTCAACCCATTTTAGCTGCAGAGGAACATCCACACATAGGGGTCATCGGCGTTCAGGGGGCCCAGCAGGTCGAAGCACACGGCCCGGTGGTCCAGCAGGAACTCCATCTGGCCCAGCAGGTCCAGACACAGGTGTTCTACAAGGTTCAGACAAAACGACCAGTCCTCAGTGGCGCCGGACCCGCCCAGCGCATCCAACCACACCCACCCAAAAATGTCCAGAGTCTCCGGCCAGTCCTCTAGAAGATTGTCCATCAGCTCCATCTGGTTTATACGGTTATTAAGGGTTCACATCAGTAACCGAAGAACTCCTGTAACCCCATTGTATACATAATGCAGGACAATGTAGATTAGTAATCCATTCCTAGTTCCTTTATCGGTCCGTTTGTAGCCTCTGCTTGTACTTTTGCGTTATTCCTCTAGTTCTTTCTGCCGTTTCGTCTGCGTCTTTGCCCCTGCAGTAGGTAGGCTAATAGTCCTGATCCATGCTGTGCTGTGGCAGTGTCAGCACCAGCTTAGTGAGGCCATCTGTCAGCCTATATCTTCACCTTAACCTCCTCTCTCTCTCTCTCTCTCTCTCTCTCTCTCCCTCGCTCTCTATATCTATCTATCTATCTATCTATCATTTATATCTATTTATACATCTATATATTTGTCATTCAGGCCTTATGCCTTTATGAGCTCAGTATTCTCATGCATGGACCTGTTAGGATGAGATTCATTCATTCATTCATTCATTCATTCATTCATTCATTCATTCATTCATTCATTCATTCATTCATTCATTTATTCATTTCGTCCGTCATTCAAGCCTGCTGAAAGAATATGGGGGAATGATAGACAGAGCTATTTTGTTACCATTGCTACATTCACACTGCTGTTGAGTGAATCATTCATTCATTCATTCATTCATTCATTCATTTTCTATCTATGCTTTCCATCCCAGGATATTCTTGCTGTGACACGACAGCGTAGATGTGTCGTCTGTAGAATAAGTTGTTATTGTGTAGAGAGAGACACATTCTGCAGTTCAACAGATCACTAAAATAGCCAGTTCAGCATGATCCAGTACTGTTATTTACTGCTGTCTGTTGTCATGGAAATTCCCATTGATAACCGTAGCTAGTCGGTTAGGTAAATAGTTGAATAACAGGTGTGGTTACACTGAACACTTCTCACCTGTTGTCAGCGGTCGGTTTCCAGATGAAAATCTATTTTACAGTTGCCACCACTAGATGGAGCTAATGAATTCTCTTACGCTTACATCTCATTACACTTCTTATTGGGGGAAAGGGATGGGAAAATTGTGAGGGGATGAGAGCTGGATGGACTCTACCTGGTTAACAAAGATTATTAAATGCAACACACTTCTTAGCAATATTTTTGGAAGCATTTGAGGAAAATAACAACATTCTTTGACATCTGTGATTAAATCTGAACCAATAACCCACTGCATATATTAAATATTATGTTCAACAGAGCCTAGTCTCACATATCCACTACAGGAAGAAATATGGAATCAGATACTGCACAGTTATATCCTGTATACTGGCATATTGCGTGTATATCAGTACACATGCAGTATTTAAATATATAGGCCTATACTATATATTTATCTTTTCTGCTTTATGCTCTGCTTACACAAATATATTTAAGTTTTGTATTAGATGTTTGTTTTTTGGACCACAGAGAGACTACTTACTTCTGCTCTGCCAGCTAATGTGACTACTCCTAATAAAAATAAAATAAAAAGTGTGTTGCATTTTTATCAAATTACATCAGAATCTGATTTCATTCAGTCTTGTTCAGTCAAGCACTGTCAGGTCACAACTCCAGACATTCAAATACTTCTCTCGAAAGAAAACAATAGGAACACTTACGCAATCTGTTTGTGTAGTGAGCAGAAAAAAAAAATGGAATTGCTAGTTATGCATCCTAAGGTGACCTCAGAGCTCGGTAATTGTATGAGTCAAAGTTCAGACGAGTGGAGGAATACGCCAAGAGAGAGAGAGAGAAAGAGAGAGAGAACAAACAATATGACTAACAATCATCCATCTGAACAAGTGATTGTTCTTGGTCTTAATCCTTTTTTTTGTAACAAGTCAAAAGCGAGTGCATCTGAGAGTCTTTACTAAGTTGATACAGGTCAAATCTTTTTCACTGTGATTTCTTGAAATGAGTAAAACTAAATCTACAAATCGAGTGAGACAACACAGTTCAACACAGTTCAACACAGTTCAACAGGAGAGTTGAATTTTGAGAGAACACATTTTGAGAGAGACAGAGCCAAGCAGGGATCATCCAGTTAAAGCTCCTGCCATTATACAAAACTTGCTGAAATCCACATTGCTTCCATTATCCCTACACATCATGCATCCACGCCTTTTAATATATATTTCAATATACTCTATATAGAAATTAGCCAAAATATATGTCATATAGTGGCAGTTCATGATGGCCTAGCACACAAACTGAGCCACATGCACAGTAATGTAGTGTTACGCTTCTTCTGCAAAGGGAAATTACATAGCAAAACTGCATTTTCTAAATATTTACGGAAGAAATCAATTGCACCCATAAAAGGTCCATTTATGTTTTCTTATTTTGTGTTACAGATCCCTTCTGTGGCCATTTTGCTTCCCTCCTTGTAAGCCTCCAGTTTAATTGAAATGGGGATTAAGGTCCTGAGACTGAAACCAAACAATCGCAACATCAGCGATAAACTGAGATAGTCTTGTCTGAACTCCCACTCACTTGTTTAAATATACAGCTCTATTTCTCCTTCACTTTATCATCCCTCTTTCTTCTTATTGTCATACTTTCATCTTTTATTCATATTCAGAATGATGGGCTTCTTACACCAGCTGTTTACTGGACAATAAAGATGAGTGTCGTGTTTTATTCTTTGAGAGGGAACGTAACCTTAAACACACTGCTAACAAAGACACGGTTGGGTTTCTGGTCACTCCCCTTGGCACCACAGGGCACAGATTACTGAGGAAAGAAAATTAAACCTTGCACCCAGGCCCTGTGCTGTCTGAAATTACTTGTATATGCCGCTGACACACCACAAGGTCTTGAGAAATAAATAAACTGAGGTTCAATTACAAAAGGCTTTATATTCATGGAAAAGTTCATCATTCAATATTTCTAAAACGTAAAGGATTTAGTCTGTAAAAGTCCTTTGAAAAGTACATGGTTTATTTTATGATTTTGTAAAAGTAATTCTGACTTTTTTCACATGGTGGATATGTCAAATTAGAAAAAAAACTTTTATTGCACTGTGCTTCATTCACTTCATTTGCAGAAGTTACAAATGTGAGAGGAAAGGTTGCAACCGAGCCAGTGGCAGCACCACCAGACCAGACTATGGCTGTAAAAGTGACTTGTATTAACAGGTGTTTTTGAATCCATGTCTTGCATACTTAATTCTTAACTTGTTTCCAGTTAGAGTTTAGTGTTTTACTTTGTTCATCCTGTCTCTTTCACCCTTTTAGACACTCATTAAGGTCCAGGTTTCTCAGTGTTCCTGGTGTCTTTTTGACATTTCCCTCTCCCTCTCTAATGTAGCAGAATGGCTTTGCTCAAAACCCTAAAAACATCCCAGCACCAGGAGGAATTCCTTCTTGGCTGACAGGTAGATGTTTGTTTTCCTTTGTGGGAAACCCTGTTTCTGAACCCAGTCTGCTACAGTTACCAAGTGTCTAGACTTCCTCTGCCTCTTCCGCTTCCTCTACATGGTCAGTCTCTTTCTCTCTCTCCTTACTGTTCTGCCTCCCCGTCTCCTTATCCATGTTCCTAGCATCTCTTCTGCCGCGCTCCCCTCCCTCCTTGTCCACAGCCAGACGAGGAGTTAGTCAGTGGGACCGGATCCAGTGTGGCCTTATTCAGATCAGTGAGAAACAGCCTGTGTGTGTGAACAGCCTCGTCTCCCAGCATGCCCACTGAACAACAGCTACGAGTGCGCTGAGACCCCAGGGTTTGAAGTCCATAACATTTGATCCATGGGAAACCCTGGTGCACAATGATGCCGGCGAACAATGCGGACCCAGTTCTGTGTGTCCCCAGAGGGCCACCGTAGACTGCAGATCCTATAACCTGTCCTGGATACATCACCCCCCTGGGAGAGGACCACTCCCATCTGAATCTACTGGCCTGCTAGGGCCGCCTGGGCCAGCTAGAGTTACACACACTCAACCACACTGAGATTGAGGGCATGGCCTGTCTGTGTGTGTACTTGTGTATTTTATGTGTGCGTGTGTGTGTGTGTGTGTGTGTGTGTGTGTGTGTATCACCTACAATCCAGGCCTTTGATTGAATGACTATAGGTTGCTGATGACATCATATACTGTAGTTGCAGTGCAAAAGCAGCTGGGATGAGATGACGAAGTTGCCCAGTATTTCACACATGACCACATTAGCCTTATTTCCTTCTCTGTACAGGAAAAGAAAGATGCCTTACCTCTTTCTGCAAATGTTTGATTTTTCAAACAGACCAGCAACTGAAAATCAAAGTCAACCCTAATCCTTTTATCCTGTTTTAGGCAACATCAAAGCCTAAAACAAAACATTAACGAGCAGAAAAGCAGCCCACTTTCCATACTGGCTCATGTTTTTGCCAATACAGCTATCACACAATTGGGTCTGAGTCCACATCTTTGAGCCCTTTAAATCCCCACAGAACATGTGATACCAATAGCCACATGCAGGCTCCTATCGTCGACAAGGAATGATCAACAGATCATCACATCAGGGTGGAAAAACACAAACCCATTTCGTTCCACATTCCCCCTATAATCTATTTAACAGAGAGCTGAAACCAGACTTCTAGCTCAAGTATTCAGTGATTCAAGTAGAAGTATTCAAGGAGTTCAAGGAGTTTCCTCACCCTGCTGCTCCTTTGGCAAGTGCAGTGAACTTGTGTATTTCTGTATTTTTATGGCTTTGTATTGGAAGGATGGGAGAAAGAAAGGGGATGATCTGACAAACCCATTGTAGTTGAACTTGAGCTAGATAGATAGATAGATAGACAGACAGATAGATAGATAGATAGATAGATAGATAGATAGATAGATAGATAGATTTGGTCAAAATCTTATGATTTGCTGTTGCAAGTTTATTCATTGAAAGTATCTTTGCTTAGATGATATGTAGGTTTGTAGCTTTGCCAGCTGTGTTTGAACAATTCTGGGGTTGTTCGCACAAACAAACACACATTCACTCACTCACTCACACGCACGCGCACACACACACATGCACGCATACACACTCCAAAGGCGACAAATTCTATCCAGCATCCAGTGATGTGTGACATTCACCTGTTTGTCTGTTGCCTCTCTCTCTGTCCCTCACTCTTCCTTTCCTGAATTTACAAGCTATCCTCTCCAGCCGATCCCTGCTGTGTCTTGTGAAGACAAAGGAGTCTGTTGTTGCTTGTTGGGATAGCTGTGTGACGGATGCCATGGGTCGCTGTGGTGAGGGTTAAGAATGGTGGAGTCTGGGATTCTAAAGTCTTGGCAAAAGATCTTGTGTTTTGTGTAAACGGCTTCCAGATGAGCTGAGGTTTAATGAGCGGAAAACCAGGAATTTGTCCTCCTGTTTGGTTTGGTGTCACTGAAGAATTGACTGCTCCATCAAAGTGCACACACATACACACACACACTCACACAATTTGTTAGTTTGATTCTTTTACTTGGACATGGTTTAGTAGAGTAGTTGGAAGCAGAAAAATCTGTTTCACAATGAGGATGGTGAACAAGTGTGACTAAAAGGAGCAGTAGTAGTTTGTCTGCATCGGTTTCATTGACCTGTGGGCTATGGTGAAGCATTAACATTTTTTCGCATCAGTTATTTTACACACACACACACACACACGCACGCACACACACACACACACACACACACACACACCAATGTCTTGCACTGACCAAAACAGATTAAAGAGATCACATCTGCGACTTTTGACTAAAAGAGAGTTAGTGAGGTTAATGAACTACTTTACAAAGTAAAATTAAATCCCTGCACATAGCACATTATGAAAATGTGTGCACCTACATTCACAGCATTAGTTGGGGTAAAGTTACTGCCTCAATACCGACACAGTGAATTATGAATGAGAATCTGCTAGAAACAGGACCATTAAAATAACTTAATACATGTATCAATCAAGCAAATACAATGGGTGCATTATTTGATTTGACTACTAAAAATATGCTAATTCTATTCTGCTGAGTGGGCCTTAAAGGATAATACCATTGTTTTTGGAAGTTCGTGCCAATAGGTTGCCCCTCTCCTATCGTATCTGCACACAGTCAATGTAGTCGTAGATGTCCTCCCTTCAGAAGAAGCCATTTGTTCCCATTCACTTTTGTACAGTATGAAATACAGCTTGAAAATTGCCCAAGATGGATAATCCATCACAATAAATATGAAGCTGTAATTTGGTTTAGTCAAAGTTTCTGTTCTATCATAGAGTGTTTACATATAAGTGTGTGAATTACATTATGCTCTGCTTGCTGTCAATCACCTGACACCCACAGGAAGAAATTGAAGTCTCAACCAGGAAATAATCCCTCAGCAACATGTCGCCTTACAAACTTTATTGTCACATTCACGTCTGCTTATTTGGGACGTCTTTGTTAGGACTGCAGTTAATTTCAAAGATTCAACACAATAAACTTTGCATTTTAAAAACAAATAAAAAAATGTTAAAATGTTTAAAAACATAATCACATACAGCATATATTGAAAAATGATTGAGGTCAAAGTAACCTAGGTGTAGACAGAAATAAATGGCTGTAATTCTGAAAGAGACCAGTATAAGGTGCATGCTTTCCTTAATTGCACATGATTGTGTTTGTTATTGTTTGTTATTGCTTTTTCTTATTATTCTATTTTATAGTATTAAAAGTTATAATGTTAAAACTGCAGTTTTTATTATCATTACTTCCATTAATAATCCATAACTCCTCAATTTCAATTTAGTCCACAATTCTTCTAGAACACGTCTTCTAAGGCAGTGATGCCACAATTAAGTCTGTATTCTGTGACATTCTGTAACATCACAAAGCACTTAGTGTGTTCATTTCACAACGGAAGAGTAAAGCATTGAGACTAGAAATGGAGATGGAGAGCTTAAAAAGACATATGAAACTAACAGAGGAGGAGAGAAAGACAGAGGCAAAGAGACGCATGTATGAAGAATTAAAAGAAGTTGAACTTGAGCGCAGAAAGCGCGTTGCGCTGGAGCAAATACAGAGGGAAAAGATGGAAATGGAGGACAGAAATAATGCAATCAGAAGCCTGAGCAGACAGAAACAAATGAAAGAAGACAGGGTGAGACAAGAGCAGCAAGAGATGGAGAGACTCCAGGAGGAAAGACAGAGTGAAATTGAAAGAATAGGAAGACTGATTCATCTGGAGAAAGAGAGAGAACGGAAGAGAGAGGAGACTCGACAGAGAGCGAAGCTGCTGAGAGTTGTCCAAACACAGAAGGAAGAGGAAAAGAAGACCCAGCAGGCAAAACACATGCATAAGCCTAAATTCAACAACTGGGTCACCCCCGAGACAGAGGGCAGTGAGTATATATCCCGGCATGATGATGATGATAGAGGCCTCCAGAAACAGATGGTTGAACAGCTAAAACCTTCAGGTCAGCGTACAGAAACGCAAGAATCCTCAACAGAGACAGTTGGAAAGACCGAGAAGGAGACAGAAAAACTGGCCGCTGCTGAAATGCCCAAAGAGTACAATGTGAAGACCAAAGATGAACGCATTCATCGTTCGCCATCCTTCAAGTGGATCAATGGAAAACCGAAAGACCACAAAGAGGGAAAGATCAGAGAGAGAGGAGGAGAGGAGGTGGAGGGAGATCACCTCTACGTTACAGGTAAGTTTCAACAAAGTAGTTCCAGTGATCTTCTCTACTTTCTGTATCCAACTTTAGATCGGCAATGTTATCCGTACTTCATGACAGAAGTGTGACTAAGCCAGTCTCAAGTCTTGAGGCACAAGTCTCAAGTCAAGTCCCAACTCTCAAGTCAAGTCCCAAGTCTCAAGTCAAGTCCCAAGTCTAAATGTAGATACTAAGTCAAGCCAGAACCAATCAAGAGTCCAGTATCAATTTAATATCTTAAAGAAAACATAATATCTAGGACTTTTCAATGCAATATTTTTTTAATAGGATAAAAACTTGGAAAGAGCATCATAACCTATAATTAGTTTCAACTTCAATAAATTCAATCATTCCATATAAATTCAGAAGCCAGAATTTAAATTCAGTTGTCTGGTGGAACAAATCTCATCAGTCATTTACACAAACACAAGATCTTTTGCCAAGACTTTAGAAATCTTTTCATGTCAGCAGAACCCAAGTCAAGTCAAGTCTCAAGCAATTAAAATTGTGACTCGAGTCCCCACCTCTGCTTAATGAGTCTTCATTTTCTCTAAACAGGCAAACCAGCAGCAAGCACAGGCTCCTTGGGAACCTGCAAAAGGCCCCCTAGTGCGATGGAGAGGCCGGGCAACACCCGCAAACATTTTGATGAGTGGATGCAGAAAAACCAGGCCGACAAACAGAGGAAGGAGGAGGCGCTGAGGCTTAAGGAAGAGGAGAGGTACAAGAAGTGGGTCGCCAAGAAAGAGGCATACAGAATCCAGTGGCAACAGACGTATGGATACTGTATCGCAGATTTCAACTCAGCAGGAGAAATCGCTGAGGAATCTTCCCCTGATGCTCCCAAGAAAAGAATGACCATCTGGCAGAAGAGGAGGCTGAGGTAAATGTTCAAAGATGACGCAAACGTAAATAGAGAGAAACATTCAAAATGGTCAATCTTTAATCTTCATGAACTGGTACATTTCCTTGTGTTTTGAGGGGTAATTATTTCTTATTTATTTTCTCCACAGGCTGACTGCCCGTAAGGACTGAGAACTCCCACAAAGCCTTCTCTGCATTTCTTCTTTTCTTTTTTCTGTGTTACATTCAATTTCAACCCCCGCAGGCCTCTGCTTGATCCTTATTCTGAAATAAAATGTCAAAAAATGTAATCCTTTCAGCATTAAACACTGTGTCTGTTCTCTTTTTGTTACACATAAAAGCATATATATAACATACAACATATAACATGTTACAGTAATGGGGGAATGGTTCAAACGGCCATACCGTTTTTCTCACTGTTGCCTTAGTAAACATGTTAAAGTGATGTTGAACTTTGGTAGGAACTTGGGTTGTGTAGCTTCCTGGACATGATATAACCCCAAAATTGGTGATTCTCTGTTATCTGTTGCTCCGGTAGAGATGATTGGAGAATTGTGTTTTTTCTCTCTCCCCATTCATTGCTATTGTATGGTGGAACAGGTCTCAAAATAATTTTTTTAGCACAGACAAATGCAAACAATGCAGATTCTGACAATATATAAAAGTACTAGTACTGTTACTCATGTGTGGTCAAGTGAATCGCTGTCTTTATGTCATTAAACCTTTCAGTTTGAAAAACTGTACACCGAAATTGGCTCACGTTTCCTCCGACCAGATCTCAGAAAGCTGAGATCACATTTAGATAAACTGCTCAGTCCCACAGCACAAATGCACTGTAGGATCGGGCAGAATATGTTACTATTTGTTGATTATCCCATTGCAATAGGAATATTCCTATCACATCCAAGTACTCCCTGCAAATTTTTAGGTAATTAATACATATTTTCCAACATTACTGTCATGTCAATATGATGGGTGTTTTCCTGAGGTCTTTTCAGTTATATAGGCACCTGTGCAGACATGTTCTGCATTCAGCTGTTTTCAATTATTGTCTAATCTACAAACTGCATCCTGCAAATACATCTATAATACTCATTGCCCAACAAAACATCATCATGGTCAGAAACTCAACACTCCAAGAATGAGAATCCAAAGGTAAAAGTTGTAAACTTCTTTGCTTTTCGTCGCCTTATGTACCTTATGCACCAACCACACCGTCACTTTCCTTGTATGTGCAAACATACTTGGCATAATAAAGGAGTCTGATTCTGATTCTAATGATGTCCAAACTCTATTACAGTAATCAATGGCTCTGCGTTTAAATATAAGCGGCACTCTCTGGCCCTAACATGGCTGCCACTGACAACTGCAATAGCCAGTGTGTGTATGTGTACTATGCCAGTGGCTCTGGCCCAGTCTCCAGTCTTTAGCCTAAGTGTTGAGAGGAGCTGTCCAGTGTTTCTGAGGCCCAGGGGAAGACAGATGAAGACCATAACACTGTGGGGATTCCCTTTCTCTGCTATTCAGCCCTTAACTGCCTGTTTGTCCAAGGCTAATGATGGTTATCTAAGCATCTCTGAGGAACGATTATATCGCTAACAATCCGATGCTTCTCTTTGTCGCTCAGTAATATTATGAATGATGTTTTTAGCTGACAGCCCCAAGGATTCTCTCTGCACTTGCACAGGTCTTGACCTGCAGCGTGCCCATGTGTCTGTTCGAATAGTGGGATGTTGAATCCACCATTACAACTAGTAGTGCTACTACTACTTTTTCAACGTATAATTGTCATATCTTTTATGTTGAATATTTCTTTTGTTCATTTGGTGGTTAGCTGTCTTGTGTTGTGACCAACTGAAGATTATGTTTGGTTTACCAACCTTTTTATACTGCCAGAGGTGAAAGCATTATTTATTCATTACAGAACAGATATGAGGTAAAACAAGTGAATGGGAAGTGTTTCATTGATTTTTACAGTCAGCAGGGCAGGAGGGGTGGGAAATATTTGAAAGTCCCTCCAAAAAAAAATCTATTGGCCAATTTTAGAGTGATGGGGGGAGGCCATGTCACGAAGGTTATTTAAGTATAAGGTTCGGTGTGTGTGCTGACTGACAGCTGAAACATTTCACAGCCTTATTACGCTCACAGCCAAACATGGATTCCCATAGTAAGAGTCACAAAGGATGCCCTCCTCTGCCCCCTCTCCTCTCCCCCTCTCTATCTCTCTCTCACACTCTTTCAGACCCATACACCCTGACTCACACACACACACCCACACACACACACTCACAGAGTCAATCGCATTGCACAAGCCCAACTTAGAATTCCTGAGTTCTGCTGCCAAGCTTCCCTGAGATAAAAATTTACTCACTAAACTTGTAATGCTCCTGTGAGCAGCCAAAATAATTTTCCTTTCAAATGTCTGTGTCCCCTGTGTTGTTCTGTGTTTATGCCCTGTCAGGACTGGCCTGTGTGTAGCTCACTTCCACAGTAGTCAGCTCATAAGATACCAAAACCCCCCGGATCCCAAAGAAAAGTTTGTCATCATTCATGTTTGCACAGATTGTTTCTTAAACAGCCAAAAGTTGCATGGTACCAGTTGTCACTTGGTAAATATTTACCCGCTCTGTTTAGCTTGACAAACTAACTTTCAGGGAAAAAAGTGGACTTTGAGAAGTGTGCATGTGAACTTTCTGTGTACATGCCCAGCCAAAAGAAGCTACACCATTAAGGCTGAACTGAGATTGATTGATGATTGTGTCTGTTGGAGATCTGCCAAAGTAAATGTATGAATGGGTAATCCACTTCCATATTTTTTGATGGATGGGGGACTTTTATTTCTCCGTTGATTCACTCTCTGTAGGAATCCCCAATCAGGCTGAACTTATCAAGCATGAAAAACCATTTGAAAAGAAGACTGAGAGGGAGAGAAGAAAACAAGAAGGTCCTTTCTCTTTTTCCTGCTTGGAAAGCTCATTATTCCTCAAGCTCCCTTCTGTCTGAAAGGCAGGTCCCCCCCTCTTACTTTACTTTTTTTAGTCCCCGCCTCCCCTCTCCACAAGCCCATACTGTGTGTGTGACAGACAGACTAGCTTTTTCTTCTACTATGCACCGCCTCCATTCTCTCACTGGCTCTTTCATTCCCTCATCCCCTCCGCTGCTCCCTCCTTTCCTCTCCCCTCTCTTCTCCTCTCCGCTCTCTCTCTTCAGTGCTGGTTGCTCACACCAACCAGCTCACAGCCAAAGAGCTCCTCTGTCCGTTTTACACTCACCAAGGATTTAGACCAGAATTATCCCCTACAGAAACTGAGAAATTACTTTACAAGAAGTTATTGCTCAAGTCTAAAGGTACAGGAACAGCTCCTCTTTTAGCATTTTACCATTTGATGTGTCTGTGCATATGTTTTTTACCATTTGACGTGTGTGTGTGTGTGTGTGTGCGTGTGTGTGTGTGTGTGTGTGTACTCAAAGCATGTTGTGACTCTCTCTGTGGAATCAGTGTCCTTGTGGCCAGTAGAGAATCCAAACGGTCCACATGTGGAGCAGGCAGTCTTCTATGAGGAAGTCTGCTTTGTGGGTGTATGTGCAATGCATGTGGTTTTGACTCAGGGAATACTGCATTGTTTTAGTACAAGTGTTTTACATTTAACATTTTACATTTCATCAGTTCATGTCCTTTTTTAAACCTTGTGTGTGTGTGAAAAGTCATCTTTTCAGGTGTAGAGATGGCAGTTTTTCCCATTGACCGCTGCGTATTTCTGACATTTCACAATGTGTTTTATTGGTCCCAGTGTCATGAAACAGTTTTTATATGTGGAGGACAATATCTGTCATTACACAAATATTCAACATTCCACTCATGGTTTCGAGCTCTTCCAGTTCCAGCAAATTCTGAATTGATGTTTCGGTGATTCTGAATCCAAACGTTACAATCCACTTTGAATGTATAAATAATGAGATATTTGATGTTAGAGTGACAATATAGTGTATAATATAGTGTCCATGTAGAGTTTAGGATGCTGACTACACCATGCAAACACCATACATTCTCAGAAAAATGACTGTCTGACTGGATAAAGTGTGACTGGATAGAGTGTATGACTGCTTTTTATAATTAGTTTTTGATCTCCTCACTTCTCCTCACTTATCTAATGCTTACTCCCACATTACCTCCCTCTCCTCATCCTCTGTAACAGGCAACGTGCAAGCTTCAAACCATACAGTGAGGGAGAAGAGAGCGAGAGAGAGAAGAGCAAAAGGTAACAACACAATCTGCGTCACCTTCTAGGTTAATGTCAGAGTTAAGTGACGTGGAGTGCAAGTTCCCACACTTTTCGTAACGGATCTCAAGATTCCAGTTGTACCCATCCCAGCAGCAGCAGCAGCCATGACTCAAAGTAATGGGGAGAACCCACAGCGGAGCCGGAGCGGTCTCCGCCAGATCCGGGACGGGATCCAGTCCCGCTCACTGAGGGCCAAGAAGAGAGTGGAGAACATCACCAAAGATGATGTCAAAGGATTCTTCAGGAGAAATGCCTTTGTGATCTTCACTGTCGCTGCTGTTATTATTGGTGAGTAGGTTTAAAGTGCTGTTTTTTTATGTTGCACTTTAGTCAGGCAGGTAAGTGATTAAACAGTAGAGGTTACTGGAAGAGGCTCTATTTGTCAATTCAGCCAATTTCTCCTCTCCTCTCCTCTCTTCTCCTCCCCTCTCCTCTCCTCTCCTCTCTATCACGTAACCCTTCCTCTTTTCAAATAAATCTTTGTAAAAAGAAGGCTCCCGATTTTCTCCATCACTCCCAACAATCTGTCATTGTGCTGTGACAACCCCCTTCCAACGGGACGGAAGAAGGAATAGAATAGAAACCAACTCACAGGATCAGAGAATGGAGAAAACTCAGATGACCTTTGCAGACTGGCCTTTATCTGACCCTGCAGCTGACCCTTGACACGCAGCCATTAACCTCTCAACCTCACCCAGTAGGAAGTGAGCCAGGCCCACCCACTGCTTCCACATCTGCAGCCCTGATAGTATTACACAGCGCCAAGAAAGAGTTATTTGATTGATTGTTGAATTCAGGTTATGCACTTCACTCCAGGCCTTTGGGTCAGTCACCTGGTGGATTAGTGGTGCAACAAACAAACTTACTTTTTTAGGAATGGGCTAAAGCGGTGTTGACGAAAGAACAGCTCTTGATTCAAGTAAAGATCAACCAAGTTACATTTAGTCTGTGCTCCTGTGTTCGAACTGGGCACTCATTTCCCCCAGGCCCCTATTTTACACATTTTACACCTATTTTACACCATTGAAATGTTCAATTTAGTCTTTAGTGAATGTAATCCTGGCATTTTAATACTTATATGTCGTCACATAGTGTAATTATTCCCAGCTATGACCATGTAATCACCGGCCTCAGGATACCACTCCCACTCCTGCATCATTGCTTAATGGGCATGTGTTTCATTTGTGAAAATGTTATAGTGGATAAACTCTTTCTTGCAGATTTCTCACCTAATTTTAGGTCAGGGAGTCTTGTGAGAAAGTTAGGCTTTCACCCTGATGTTGGAGATTTGTGTGCACTAGATGTTATTTTGGGATTCTCATATTGATATTTATTGTTAAATACCACCTTTTGATCATTGCTGAACTCCACAGAGGTAACTCAGGCTCTCACATTGATGAGTATAAATATGCTATCGATACCAATTCATAAATATATAGATACATTTTGACAAGATAGTATACCAC
Source organism: Centroberyx affinis (assembly GCF_046629955.1). Lineage (NCBI taxonomy): Eukaryota > Metazoa > Chordata > Actinopteri > Beryciformes > Berycidae > Centroberyx > Centroberyx affinis. Next base: position 209,179 of record NW_027278960.1, on the reverse strand, counting down.
TCATGTCAATTCTGGGACTCTTATAGTAATAAATCTTGAAAGGCATAGCCAATTTAATATAAAAAATATTCAAATAATCAAAAATAAAGTTTACACACCTTTCTTCCAATTCTATTCCTTCTTACAGGCATAATCCTGGGATTTGCCCTGCGGCCGTACAAGATGTCTTACCGCGAGGTGAAGTTCTTCTCTTTCCCTGGAGAACTGCTGATGAGAATGCTTCAGATGCTGGTGCTGCCCCTGCTGGTTTCCAGTCTCATCACAGGTATGAACAAGGGAAACATCAGCACAACCGGGACGCTGCAGGGGCTGCAGGTTCACTTCCCATAAAACGTGTAGCTTTATATTCCTTTATATAGTTAATTCATCTCTTTTCTGTATGCTCAACACACACAGCCAGAAGACCAGGTCGGCAATCAGACAGCAAGAAGTTTGATTCTGATATAAGTCTTTGGTTTTGATTGATATATTTTTGTTTCAACTTTTTGCTAGACCCAAACTGATCTACAGTCTACAGAAATTATTGAAATCAACTGATAATAATTGAACTAATCGAACAACTAATTGTTATAATACAAATATCACAATGCTTACACATAGTCATGCTTTCCCTGATTAACAATTGGTTGCAACACTATCACAGGAAATGTTTATCAGGATTTAGCTATCATTGGCTATTTTTAGTTCAAACATACCTCTGATACCTAAAATTAGTCCACACAGCCCAGACACTTCCAGTTCCAGGCTGTCAAACATTGTTTTGTTCTAAATTTATATCCAACAACTCACTTACACACGGCATGAATGCAGCTCTTTGTCCTAATGCTAATATCACTCAAAAAAAAAACACCGTACAATTTTTCTCACTCTTTCTCTCTGACTGTGGCTGTGCTGTTTGTTCTGAACTCCATGTTTTGTTACTCCACTGTCCCCCAAGTACCTTAGGTGGCAGAGTGGGCCAGCTGTTTATTCAGCCGACGCTGTTTGTTGGTTTTGGGCCCAGCAGTGGATGGTGTTAAGATGACCTCATGAGAGAGAGAGAGAGAGAGAGAGAGAGAGAGAGAGAGAGAGAGAGAGAGAGAGAGAGAGAGAGAGTGAGAGAGAGAGAGAGAGAGAGAGAGAGAGAGAGAGAGAGAGAGAGCGCGCGAGAGAGAGAGTCCTGTTTGATAAACCAACGCAGATTCATGGTTTGAAGTTATTGGTCTCAGTCACATGCTTGTCCCCCGTTCAAGGCCCCGGCCTTGCTGTGACAACATGCCTTGTACATTTGGAACCACATTGTGTGTTAAGTGAATAAGCAAATCAGTGTTTTTAGTACATCTAGAGACTTACCCAAGGTTTACACAAGGTTTCCAGACACTATAGACACTTGAACAGTGATGATGACAGCTGACGTCACATTTAAGTTTTAAATGTAATGTATGTTTTCAGAGAAAAGGTGTAGCAGGTGTGTGTGCAAAAATGCATTGCTTCTGCTCCTGAGTGATTCACAATTTAGTTGATATTTGTAGTGGGCCCACATGCATTTAGGCCTGAAACTCAGAGGAACCCAAACCTATGACATTGAGCTTGTCAGTTCCATTCAAGGGATGTGAAGTAGTCCATTCATCACTTCTGTCATGCTTAGTAAATCCATTCAGAAACACACATGTGTTTTCTTCCCGGGGCAAAGCACACAGGTTCGTTTTTGAGCAGAGCTTCTGCTTGTTTTTGTTCTGGCAGAAGTACAGGTGGGATCATGGGACATGTGAGTGTCAGATAACACCGGGATTGACGGAAAGTAGGCGGGACACAGTGAGACCTTGTGTCCAGTTATGGTGCAGTGATTGACAGGGCCGGGAGCCAATCTTCTTGAGGGATGAGACAGACACAATGTCCGATAATAACCTGCTTTGTGCTGCAGTGGGGCGTAGCATCAGCATCCTCTGACATCATGTCACATGACAGCTGCTACAACATGTGGAAGCCAACAAAGAGTGCTGTTCTGTGGTCAAGATATCAGCCACACAGCTCCTCCCGTGTGTGTGTGTGGGTGTGTGTGTGCGTGTGTGTGTGTGTGAGTGAGTGAGTGTGTGAGTGTGTGCGTGCATGCACGTCTGCCTTCATTCTCTCCTCTCAGATGTGATGTTATCTGCTGGATAAAATCATTTTTACACAGTCAATTATCATCAAATACACAGCATACTGGTGACATTTCCATATAACCAGAGGCTGATATCTTCAGATTTAACAAGAGGCCTTATGATCAGAAAAATTAAGTTAAGTTTATACTCAACTACAATATTGTATTTGGTAACTTCTGCTAACAAGCCAGTGCCATCATCCTCCCAGAAACGGCCCTTGGGCTATTTATAAAATAAAAAGGGAGAGCCATGGTGATAATTTCAGATGACTTGTGTCCTGTGCAATACTGCTTGATTCATGTTGGATTTACACAACAAAATGATTATCAGCACAGCATGTGCTTTTGGGTTGACGTGATCTGGTTACACCCTGCAAGAATGTACACAGATTGAATGCGAATTGACTCCCACATGACAGTATTAGTGCTACACAAATAAAATGCAAAGGCTTCAACTCAATCTTAGAGACATCAATTATGATAAATATATATGAGAAGTTATCTTTTTCTATAGCCAAGAGCTGATTGGAGGCCTAAAACTTATGAGAATAAATTTCATTTTATAGTTCCAGCATTAATTTAATCATAGGCAGTCACGTTGAAGTGATCCCTAGCCAAAAAGGCTACGCACACAAAGTACCACATAAAAACATCAGCGCCAGGAACACAATGATCTGGTGCCTTAATTGCCCAAGTTAATAGACTATTTATCGTTTAATGTGATGTGGCTTGAATAAGTTTCAAATTTGTGGTTTGAAGTTTCTATCAGGGCCACATCTAAAAACACCCAAGGTTGAAATGAGTTAAAGTTTCCTGAGTTGTGAGGTTCACTAAATGAGCCTGGTGCAGATAGATGGAGGGAAAAGAGAGAAACTCAATGAAGAAATGGGAAGAAGAACAGAGTAGGAATAAGGAGGGAGAGGAAATTATGGGAAAGGGAAAGGACGGGGGGTAGCAGAATGAGGAGGAAGGAGAAGGAGTTATAAAGAGGAGAGGGGGGCTACGAAAAGAAGACGAGGAAGGGCAAAGGTCACAAGAGGAATGAACACAAGGAGATTTCAGAGGAATGAAGGGAAATGGCCATCTGTCTTGTATTTGACTCTCTGTTTACAATAGCTTTTAAAGAAAGAATAATTTCACACGCTCGCCATCCCACCTGTGAAATTTGAACACATTTCTCACGAGTAATGATAAGGACTAAGTGTTGCTACACTTCCTGTGTTGTTGTCATCGGTGGCCAATCAGACGTTTATAGTAGAGTGAGGTCAGAGGTCGCGGTAACCATGCAGGGATATGAGCAACAGCAGCAACAAAAGAGGCTTTCTCTGACTGAGGCTGTGAAAAGGAACTGTTTCAGTAAACAACACACACACATACACACACACACACGCACACACACTGACGCACGCACACTGTTCGTCTTTAAGGAATTTCAATTATTTAGAGTTTTAAAACAATAACATAAATAAACAAATTGATTTTGAGGATTGTCCTACTATGTGGAGCTATGTCTGAGCTATTACATAATGTTTTTTGGCTGGCATATTAGATGACAACATTTCCGACCACCTGCAAAAGGCATCGACACAGCAGTAGAGCTCTGGTTTATTAAAGGTCTGATTTACATGCTGTTATCCCTTTAATTCTTTCCACAGTTTCTCATATTTTCCGGTGAAACTATAACCTCAGTTGAGAAGTTATATGACTGGCCCTATTGTTATGGATAAAGACACACCTTCTCCCTGTTCTTGAAGAGCAGTTTGATAGAATAAGGCTATACGTACATCAGTGTTTCCCTCACCGGAGCACAGAAAGGATTCACCACGCTACCTATAGGGGCTGTCACCCCACCTAAAAGAATGGAATTACTGTTGGTTTCAATGGAGAACAATGTCACGCAGTCCAAATGCCATTTCAGAGACCTATTTCTGGAGCAAAGATTGCCTTATGACTGGGAGTATATTAACTACGAACAAAACATATTTTCGAGCATAAGACTGTTGCATGGGCTAAGCTCCTGTGACTTCTGCACTGCAAACACGTGGCCCCATGCTGTGCAAACAGACTTTCACGCTTCCAAGGCTGAATTGTGCCTCTATGTGAAACGGGCTGTAGCAAACTGGGTTTCTTGAGGGTCTTCGCTTTGAACTTAGAGTAAGGCTGAATCAGAAATCAGAAAGTTAGAGTACAGTCCAGGGGGCTGTGGCAGGTAGGAACTGAGAGACAGAAATGGACGGACAGGCAGGCGGGAGAACAGAGGATTGTGAGAAATGGTTTCTGTAATGTGTGTCCATGAGAGAGGGGGGGGAGAGAGAGAGAGAGAGAGAGAGAGAGAGAGAGAGCAGCTGACCCAGTGAAAAGGATAAAACTCTAGAGGCCCCTTGATCTGCTCCTCCATCTATGGCTCCACCTCTCTTTATCCCTGATTCACTGTTTCTCTCCCTCTCTCTCTCTCCTTCTCTCACTCACACACATACAACACACACGCACACACACACACACACACACAAACACACACCCACACACACACACACACACACACACACACACACACACACAAACACACACCCACACACACACACACACACACACACACACACACCTCTTTCTCAAACCCCTCCCCAACACTAACCACTCTCCATGTGTTTGCCGCAAAAGTAATATTGTCTTCAGGCATTTCATTACCGGAGAAGAGAGGCCGCTGCAGAAAATTTATAAGCCCGTGGAGGAACAGGATAGGAAGAGGTCATGTGGGAAGCAAAAAAGGGGAAAGGAGGATAACTATGGAGGAGGGACGCGAGGGGGGAAACAGAAACAGGGATGAGGTCAGGAAAAAATGGAAAGGAGGATGAGGAAGGAGAAGGCCAACATTAGAGCTGCACTGATTCTTTGTCAGTTTGGCCCATTCATCTTACCCAATATGTGATGAGAGGACTGGCATCAAAATCATCTTTGTGCATCTGGTAGATAGTCCAGTGTGCATGCTAATGCTAAACACATTATATTAAGTTAAGTAACCATAGGTGATTAGCATTATCTTAAAAGTGAGAAGATGAGAATTTGGAGCAGCTCTAAGGCTGGACGGTTAGTTCATTTTAATGATGCGTCTAAACCATAGACTGTAAAAAAAAGATGGACGTAGTGAGTGTGACGTCACCCATAGGTTTCTGTAGGGAATTAGTAAAATAGATATACAATATATATATATATATATATATATATATATGTAACTTGTTTTGTTTACACTGGAAGTGAGCGAAGTTGGCTAACAGTTTTCATTGGACTTCACTAATGATGAAGATTGAGATTTTGTTTTCAGCAGTTATGAAGGCCATAGAATAAAAACCAATACCAACTTTGAATTTACTGAAAGGTCTATTTTCATACTTTGGATAGATGCTAATCGCCTACGGTTAACACACTGTATGCTAAAGCGTTAGCATGCGCACCGGACAGAACTATCTCCATACCTAATCCTGGCAGTATTGGTGTTATGCTCCGACTATTGAACTCCATGGAATGACTTGTGCAGCCGTATATTTACGTAGTCTAGTTTAGTCCTCCAGGTAAAGCCTTGTGAGAACTGAAGGGTCATTGTTTGCTGAGCAGGAGTGAATGTTAATTGGCCTAAACACGGACCTCTTGCGGTTGCTCTGTCCTGAACGTCAACCTTTTCCCCCTAAAGCACTTTTGTGTCCGATGAACATTCCCCATATGAGAAAGAAAGTCATTCTCTCTCCTCTCCTTCAATTTTGGTTCTCTCCTTCTTTTGAAAGGATGGAATTGGTGAGGCTGCGTCTGTTGTCGCCCGGACAACAGGCCGAGGATCATTGTGTCCGTGCGAGGCCGGCTAAGTCAACAAGTTTTCCCAGGGCTGTCAGAAAAGGAATAGGAGGAGAGCAGGAGAAAGGGGGAATGGTGGGGGAAAGAGGGGGCAATGAAAGAGGGCTGAAGCAATAAGATCAGTGTGTAAGTAAAAGAGAGAGAAGAGGGAGGGAGGAAGAGGAGGGGAGGAGGACCAGGGGCACACTGAAACAAGAGGTGTAGATGGAGGGGTGGTAGGGAGAGGAGGTTAAGAATTTGGGTAAAGAGAATGAGGGAGGGAAGGATGAGGAGAGGGGGGAGGAGGATCAAAAAGAAATGGATAAAGACCCAGGTCCTGGGCACGTTGAGACAAGAGAACAGAGAGGGCCAAACAGGGGGCAGTAGGCACTCAGATACACGCACACACACACACACACCAGCACACACACACACACACACACACACACACACACACACACACACATGCATGCACTCTGAGTCAAAGTGCCACATCTGAAAGGAGCACATACATCTCCCATTGCACAAAGCCTGCTTTGGCTTGTACAGCTCTGAATGAAGATAATGGCCATAATAGGACCTGACACTTTGAAAATACTACGCTAACGTCATGCCATTGAAACAACTTATTGTCCGTTTTCAAATCCCCCTTTCTGAATGGACATATTTCTTTTGCCACCTTCATCCTTACAAGCTGTGTTTGATGTTGTTAGGGCTGTAGAATAAGTTCAGCCTCAGGCTCTGTGACCTTCTGAAACTTCAATCTGGCTTGCATCAAACTTTTTGTTTTCTATAGTAGTGGTTTACCAATCTTTAACAGGGAACCCACATTTTCCAAAACTATTTTTCTTGCAACCCATAACGGACTTTGTGGGTTATGGTGCAGGCCTGTCTAATGAAACTGGCCGCATACTTGACATTATTTACAATGCGACAGAATCCAAACTATCTTGCAGGAACTTTGGAATGCTATGTCAGCAATACATAGTCAATAGCATAGCCAGTAGCCAATTTTCTTGCTCAGCAATTTCATTTTTTTCAGAATTATTTTGCAAACAATTGTACTCTGTAATTTTCCAAGCTTTTGGTCCCTGACACAATCTGTCTGTTCTGTGGGTTTTTTTCTCAGTTACATTCTGAGGTTAAGCATTGACTGGATGTGTTTCATAGTATACATCATCTCTCTCTCAGTATAGTATATGATGTCTTTGTTGCATCACAGATCTGCTCTTAACGGAGACTTTCCGATGACTGAAAGGCCAAGGCTAAAATGCAGGAGGTATATAATTTGTCTGTGGAATCATTGGTTACAGTATTGTACAGCAATTCTGTTGTATAATAAAACACAAGCTAGTGACCTTGTTTGTTCTCTTTGCTACACTGAACAGAGATTTTTGCTCCATGATAGAAACATTCAGTTGAGGTGAGACTGTTGTACTGTAGTGCACATCTCAATCCGTTATCTGTGTTCACAACAAAAATTATGTTGCGTTTCGCAATGTTGTGTGATCAAACAATAGACAGTGATTTGAATGCTGCCAGCTCACTTTGGGGTGACATGCACAGTGACAAAACCACAAAACATACACCGCAGCAGGAAGAGTATCTCAGAATTTTGGTCTGAATGTATGGGATAAATCATAATTTATGGTAGTTTCTCTCTGTAACTCTTGTTTAGACTGTATCTGTGTACCTATATACAGTATATACAGTATATACACAGATCTTCTACATTAGACCTGCCCCCAGGGTGTTGTAGATGTTGTTTTCCCACCAGTAAAGGTCAGACTCAGATTGTGTTTCTCCCTCTGAGACCGTTCCCCTTTGTTCTCATAGATAGGCAGATAATCCAGACGGGTGTATTCCACCAATAATTACAGCACCTTTTCCCAGGCTATGGTCTTATAGGGTCTTCTTTTCTTTTTTTCTTCTTTTTTTACTGTCCCTTGCTGCAAAACAACAACAACAACAACAACAAAATCTAAGAATGTAAACGTTGGCAACTTAATTCTCAGATGTTAAGGAAAACACATCCTCACTTTCTTCATGCTGTAAATGTGATTTTATTTTGTTATTTTGTTTTGTAACTTTGTTGTTACCTGTTACTGAAAATGGATGAATGAATGAATAAATGAATGAATGAATTCTTATTTGGGAAATCCAATCAGGGTGACAGAGGAATTGGGTAGTACTGATACAGAATGTGGGTGTAATGTATGTAATGACTGGTGTGTCTCCTCTCCAGGTATGGCCGCTCTGGACAGCCGTGCGTCTGGTAAGATGGGGATGCGGGCGGTGGTTTACTACACCACCACTACCATCATCGCTGTGTTCATCGGTATCGTCATGGTGCTCATCATTCACCCTGGAAAAGGATCCAAGGATGAGTTCACCAAGCAGCAGAAGATAGAGCAGGTCAGCCCTGCAGATGCCTTCCTGGACCTTATCAGGTACTCACACACACACACACACACACACGCACACACACGCACGTGCACACACACGCATGCACACACACACACACACACACACACTGAATGTACAAAATATTAGAGACATTTAATCTTAATCTAGGGATATTAGGGACACTTAATATTTTCATGAAGTACACTGATGAGGTAAATCCAGGTAATTGCAATTATCCCTCATTGATTTCCCTTACTAAATCTATACCAATCACAAAGGAGGAGATGTAGATAAAGTGAAGCAGAGGAGTTAGAGAAGGACTTTTAAGCTTTCAGGCAATTGAAATTTGGATTGTGCAAAAGGGGCTACAACTCAATATCAGGAAGATATCCCTAATATTTTGTACATTCAGTGTATTTTGCTTGGTTTTGAAAAAAAGATGTTCATTTTTTTATGCAAATAATTAGATGTATTCATCCTAATAACATCGCATTGCTTTTGTTCTGTATTCCAGAAACATGTTTCCTCCTAATCTTGTGGAAGCATGCACTAAACAGGTAACTCTCCCTCCTCATCCTCGCTCACCTTCTCCTTATCCCTGTCTTTTCTTCATCTCTTTCAGTGCCCAATTGCATAAAATTGAGCCCTGAAGGCTTCTTCCAATTCTCTTACTTGAGCATTTTATTATCCATATTATCTTTCTCACATTACAATGACAGCAGCTCCCATGGTCTGTCAACCACACATCATTCATCACATCAATTTTAATTTATTATAATTTTTAATTTTAAGTTTTAAACTTTAATTATCGAAACCTGTTAATCTTGTTTGGGTTTAGCAACACACAACTGTGTAACAACTTGGTAAAGTCTTACAGAGTTATGAAGTACAATACAAAGAATCATAGTGTTATGACTCTTCCCACAGCTGCAATATAAGGATGGCAACAAAGGGTTTTATTCAACTCAGTCAAGGATTATGTGACCATTAAGAAAAGTTTAGAGATAAAACTTTTTTAACTTTTTCCACACATTGATTTGAATCATTATTACCTGCCCATGCTTGCCACTTGCTCCTGGCATTGCCGTATTTATGTGCCAGCCAAGACGTTTTTCCCCTGATGCCACTTTCACTTATTCATTCTTATGAACAATCTATGCATTAAAGGTAGATGTGGGTATGTAACTGGCTTCACAGGTTTCACAGGAACAATGATGGCCTCTAGTTACAGACACACAACAGTGTTTTTTCTAAGTGACTCATTCACTGAGCTTCTGTGTCAATTACCTACCCATTCCATGGAAATCTTGATCAGAATTGTTGATTTTATAGAATTAAAGCAGTGAAATGTAATAAATTAGTCTGGAAATCTTAAAATTATCTGGAGGCATGTTTTACTCATGTTCAACCAGCTAGATATAACTGTGAGGCTTGTTATTAACCCTGAGCCTCACCCCAACACTATTCTTATGTGAAAAAAAACCCCAACACAATATTGACCCAGGAATGGCTTTTTAACCCATGCTCTTTCTCTCTGTATTAAAACCAGTTCAAGACGCAGTACGGCAAGAGAGTGGTCCATGTGAAGCTGACGGTGAACGACACGTTATTCACGCTCAACGGCAGCCAGGTGATCGCGCAGGAGGAGGTGATCCCAGTGCCGGGGTCGGTCAACGGAGTGAACGCTCTGGGCCTGGTGGTGTTCTCCATGTGCTTCGGTCTGATCATCGGCAGCATGAGGGAGCAGGGGCAGCCGCTGAAGGACTTCTTCGACTGTCTCAATGAAGCCATCATGAGGCTGGTCGCCATCATCATGTGGTGAGTGCAAGGCGGGAAGGGCGGATTAGTTGAGGAGGGAGGGATGGATAGATAGATGGATGGATGGATGGATGAAGGGAGGGAGGAATGGTGGCAGTGAGTGAGGGAGGATGGGACATATGTATGTTTATATAGATGAAGTGATGGATGATTGGCAGACTAGATCAAAGAATACGAAAAAGTTAACGTTTCAATAAAAATAATCGATACAATAAGATACAATAAGATACTCCGATATGATACGATACAATAGAACTTTATTGTCAGATTTCTCTGAAATTTGTTATGCATCATAGCAGAAAAGAAAAGAAGAAGAAAAGGAAAAATAAAAAAGAATCATTGAATAAATGATTGGATCTTGGCAAAATACAAACTCACAACAAAAGTATAACAAAATAAAGTGTGCACATCCGACAATTTCAGTCATGGGTGCTGGGAGAGAAAAAGAGCAACATAAATATATGAGGCTCCCGATGGTGTGCGGAAACTCAGTATAACATTGCTTAGTGTCAATTGTCTTATCGGACCCTCTCCCGTCCTCAGGTACGCCCCTATCGGTATCCTGTTCCTGATTGCCGGTAAGATCGTGGAGATGGACGACATCACATCCATGGGCGGCCAGCTGGGCATGTATACAGTGACGGTCATTTGCGGCCTGCTCATCCACGCCATCTTCGTCCTGCCGACGCTCTACTTCGTCGTCACGAGGAAGAATCCCTTCGTCTTCATCGGGGGGCTGCTGCAGGCGCTCATCACCGCCCTGGGGACATCCTCCAGGTATGTAACTACAGGTTGAGTATTACTGAGTTAAGTCACAATTCACAGACCGTAAAGGGAACAGCCAGTGCAGTGTGCCTGCTTGGTCCAAAAATAATTTCTAGCTATAGTGAAAGAATGTATGCATTTTTTAAATATGCAAATTCTACAATTCTTGGTTTGAAGCAAATTATTTCTAGACCTTGGTATGTAATCAGCCTCCCTGAATTTCACATAATACTACTACTAATACTATAAAATATTGTTCAAACTCCCACTGAACTGAATGAAGTAACTTCAGTAACATCCCTATCTCCTTAATTTCACAACAAAACTTCAAAGTTAACTTCCAACAATTTCATCTTCGGTAGGTGTCATGTCACATTGTCTATGAATGTAGCAGCTACAGATGCAGCCATTAGTCACATCCCATTTTTTTTACATCCTTGCTTCACAATACATATTCAAGAAAGATGGAGGATGGGGAGACTTCTACATGGCTACCACTGTATCTCATATGCACCCAAATCCTAAAATACTGTGAACTGACTTTTAATTAGAGATAGATTACTCTGATGACAATGAGTAACACTATTATCCCTCTTATTAAAATCTTTCAAAATGTAGCCTGTTTTACTTTCCTCACTATGTTTTCTTTCCCTTTGTCTCTGTTCTCTCTCTCTCTCTCTCTCTCTCTCTCTCTCTCTCTCTCTCTCTCTCTCATCCTCCCTATAACCCACCACTCTCTCTCAGTTCTGCCACGTTGCCCATCACCTTTAAATGCCTGGAGGAGAACAACAAAGTGGATAAGCGTGTGACCCGTTTCGTGCTCCCTGTGGGTGCCACCATAAACATGGACGGCACGGCCCTGTACGAAGCCCTGGCAGCCATCTTTATCGCTCAGGTCAATGATTACGACCTTAACTTCGGACAGATTCTCACCATCAGGTATGCAGTGTACAGTGTACTTCAAAATGTGCTTCACCTTTTGCTCCTTAAAAATCCTTTAATTGTTGTTACTGTAGTTTGAATGCCCTAATGAGCCTGAAAGGATTCGACTCGGTTTTTTCCATGCTGTGTGAGCCGGATATGAGTCAGTCTTGGAGAAGGATATACAGTAGAATATTTGTGGTACATTTGTCTTTCATGATAGCAACAATTACTGCCTCAACCCAGAATGAGCCTTCTCCAAGTCTCAAAACCACAAGTTTCAGCTTTATAGGTGGCGTCGCTACCAGTCCAGCTATTTTGAATTAGTAGGTGGATAGTATTTCAACCAAGGAAATGAATTTAATTGATCTACTCAGCGCTGTTTCCCAGGGATAAACTCGTTGAGGGATCAATCCAAGGGCATGTCTGTCTTGTTTTCCCTCTGTTTGCAAGAGTAAAAGTTAGTTGAATGATTTTTGCACGATTAAAATACAAACAAGGTCTGACTGGTTTTCTAAGGATCTGTCTTCCTTTGCACTTCCTTGCCCCCAGTATCACAGCCACAGCAGCCAGTATTGGAGCAGCTGGAATCCCTCAGGCTGGATTGGTCACCATGGTGATAGTGCTAACGTCTGTAGGCTTGCCCACTGATGACATCACACTCATCATTGCTGTTGATTGGTTCCTGTAAGTATTGCCTCTATAATGTCTCTGAAAACTACTAACTTGAATGTTATATTGCTGCTGTAAAAAGAAACAAGAAAACAAACTTCAAATTGAACTTCACCACCACAAAATGAATAATTTGTGGACAATAAAGAACATCTAATCTAATCTAATCTAATCTAATCTAATCTAATCTAATCTAATCTAATCTCCTTTCTTCTTCATTTCTTCTAGTTTCTTCTTAATTATAGCATTAAGAGACATGGAAGCATTCCCCTGTGATTGTGATTTTTCCTGTTTTGCACTAGTTAAAACTCAAACTGCTGCATTATGTACAAGCTGGAGGCATTGGAGAGTTTTGGTTTAGGCAGGAATAAAGAGGCCTGTAGTAGTTTTGTCACGAGGAAAATAAAAGATAGTGCGGTGTGAGTTCAAACAAATCCCGGCCAGTTTTTTTTTTTTTTTTTGGGGGGTGGGGGGAGGGACCAAGTATGCTCTTGAGTGAGTTACAGAGTAGGTTACAGAGACACTCCCCCCGCATTCCACGTCCCTCAATCCATCTGGTTCTGATTCTGTCCACATCTTATTCCACTGAGAAGGTCTACTGCCTCCTACCTACTGGCTGTGGTGCTTCATGTGGTTTGATAATTGCCTGGAGCTATTAAAAATATACCTCCAGCAGTCTGACATGTGCATTCAATGAGGATCATTATACACAATATTTTTACGCGCATAGATTTGTTTATACCCTCCATGCGGTTTCAATTGCCGATGTATTCAGTGGAAATGTTTAATATTTCTTGTATGCACTCTGTAAATACAGTGAGTAACATATGCATATTTTAATAGCACATGTAAGGTTGTGAATAGCAAGTCTTATCAGCCAATAAGAATGAGGCTTCAAACTTATGAGCACATCAGAGAAATACTGAGACAGAATGTTTTTACAGTGTTTTCTCCACAATAAACTTTGTCTAAGGTTTCTAAAGTACCCACACGTAAGGATAAACTCCTCTCCTCTCCTCTCCTCTCCTCTCCTCTTCCTCTTCCTCTTCCTCTTCCTCTCCTCTCCTCTCCTCTCCTCTCCTCTCCTCTCCTCTCCCTCTTCCTCTCCTCTCCTCTCAGGGACCGATTGCGCACCATCACCAACGTTCTCGGGGACTCCATCGGTGCCGGTATAGTGGAACACCTGTCTCGCCACGAGTTGCAGAGGAAGGACCCGGAGGTGGGCAACTCGGTGGTGGAGGAGACAGACAAGAAGCCGTACCAGCTCATCTGCCAGGAGAATGAGTACGAGAACGAGAAGCCCGCTGACAGCGAGACCAAGATGTAGAGGGGGAAGATTTTCTCTGTGGTTGCATGCATTCTTAGGGGGAAAAAAACCAACAAAACTTGCGTGCACTGAACCATTTTCTGCACGAGAAAGCTCTACTTCATTTGTCAGTGCGTGAACCTTCCCCTCATGAGATGGGAGGGTTCACATAGAATGGATCAACAGGTAGAATCTATTTTTATTAATACTTTAGCCAAGAGGAGTTCCAACCAGTGTAGGATGTCCAATGTAGAAGCCTTCCTGGTGCCATGCAGACCCAAAATGGTTCTCTGGAGCACTGTTTTTTCTAAGGGTCTGTGTACAATATGTATGTCTGCCATAGGGTGGCAGTTGTTTACTATTGAGAATGAAATACTCTAGAGCCTGGTGGTCTGTGGTCTGTCTGCATGATATCCAACTCCTCTCACAACCCTTTAGAGGCCAGTATTGCTGTGAGTCTCTGGACCACAGTAGAGTGCAGCACATACTGGCACACACTTTTTCTGGCTTTGGCTTTTTTTTTAGAATACTGATGATGTGATAAATGTGATAAATGTGATATATGGCAGTGAAGTGGTAGTAAAATTGCATAGACTGACATGACAGCGATAGAAAAGAGTTGGATATCATGCACATACACTGGGGTGACCAGGCTAACTTCTTTGGGGGAAAGAAGGGCTCTCTTTTCACAAGTCTCTGTACAGACATTAGTGGTGTTATTTTGCATGTGTGATTTGATTTGGTGTTTTTGTACAGGTATACACTGACAGAATGATGTTGTTTGAATGCTGTGAAGCAGACATGGTTTTGTCCTGATCATAACTGTCTAAGGTCGGTAAATACTATTATTAGGCAAAAGAAACTCTCTGAATATCTTGGCAATAGTTGTCAAGAGCTCTTAATTTCACATTTTGTCTGACTGTTTGATCAATGTTGTTTTCAGTTAAATATGTTATATAGTGTGTTCCTCAAACCAATCATTAGGGCTAACAAACCAAAACAACTCAGCCAAGTTTTTAATTGTGAATTTTCTCAGCGTTGAAAGATTTTTTTTTAAATCAGTGGAGACTTATCTGATCAACTACCAGGAGAATTTGAACTGTCCATAATGAGATCAGCATCATACTTTGACCAAAAATGCACCAAAATCATCATCCAAATTCTCTGTATGTTTTATTTTTGTAAAGAGCACACTTAACACACAATAGTACAGTACTGTTTCAATGGTAAAATAGTACGGATTTTATTTCTAATAAATAGTAATGATGATCGTGAGTCTGTTGCCTCACAACACTAAGCTCTTAACTGAGGCGGACCCTCTAACATGACCATGGGACTCTTAATAATGTGGTTGAAACATTCTTCTAGTCAATTTGCATGCCAATATTTTATAGTTTCTTGTAAAGTTAGCATTTACTTTCTATTTGCTTAGTGAAATGGTAGTTTTAGTAGGTTGGTAATTTTAGTTAGTTTCAATCGTTTTTCACTGTTTGGGCCATGAAGATTTTAAAATTTAACATGAGTAAATTCTAGTCTTGACTATTCTCAGTTCACTGTAAGTAATAAAATCTAGTGCTTATTTCATATGGTTTTATATGGGTTTATGCTGTATGGATTTTACTGCATTCCCCCATCTTACTTACCTACCAAGTACTATGCCTATTTGAACTAAGTCATTCTATATAACAAATATAACATTCTCATTCTCTGCTAGAAATTGCTTTGTATAGAAGATTCCTCTGAATATATTTATATAGAGAAATGTAGATATGTGTGTACATTAATTGTAGATTTAAATTGTAAAAGGTTACTTGAGGATTTTGTGAAGATGCTGTAACCATGCTCCTTTAGAACCTGAGAACCAAACTAACGATCCCTCCAGTTCCTTTTACAAATGCATTGCTGGCTGATTTAAAGGACCAAATGTTTTCTTCTACACACTTGAGGAAATGTAATAGTTCCTTTGTTTACAATTGCTGATGTCTTTCTTGATATGACCATTTCCCTCATGAACAGACACATACGTGACCACACACACACATACACACGCACACACACACACACACACACACACACACACACACACACACACACACACACAAAACTGAATAAGAGTAGATTTTTTCTTGTATAGAATTTTTTGAATTAAAAAAATAAATGGAATCAGTGGCTGTGTATTTATCTTGGGCATCTTGACAGAATAAGACATCTAAGCCTCTAGGGAAATTAATAGGAACTGTAGTTTGACAGATAGATCAACACAAAGTACAGCTCAGTAGACAGACACATTGATGAATAGATACAGACTTTTTAAATCCTTGTTTAACGAGGTAAGTTGACACATTCTTATTTTCAGCAGTGGCCTTATGGAGTAGTTTAGTTGTTGGGAAGGGAAGGAAGCTCATATTCATACCTGGCAGCTACCCAGTACTACCACAATCATTTGCTGTTAAGCCACTAAACAGCTCACTGAGTGCAGGTGGAGGTTCAGCACCTCGCTCAAGGTCACATCAGTGGTTGTTGTTAATGGAGAGGACAGCATTACTCACGTTCCTCCCCCCACCAAGCTGGAAATAGCATTCAAACCAGCTCCATTCATAATCTTGCTTCCCTCACCTTCAGGCTACTGCTGCCCCACTCTGACAAACAGAGAGAGCACAGATTTTGCACATATACTGTATATTTCCTCATAGTCAATTATAATGAGACAAATTTGAGATCATCATAGACTCCCATGATATTCAGCAAGTGCCTATGTGCTGACACCTTGAGGTCAAATAGTGATCTAATTTCCTGCAAAGTGAAAAAGTAGTGTGCACAGAAAAATGACCTATATATATATGAAAAAATACAGTATTTTCTGTAAATTTTGCTCCATTTGCAAAGTACAGTCTTTACAACAGGTAATGTCTTTTTTGCTCTGGGCAGATTTAACTTATACTCTTACCCCTTATCCTCACTGCTACATGCCTAACCTTATCCCTTACCTTTATCTTAACACGTACACACGTAAAAATAAATAAATAAAATCACTATAGTATTTCTATAGGAACTTATGGTTTATCAGTGATAGGGCCTAGTAATGGGTTTATAGCAACTATATCTTTATGGTATTTTGTTTATCTTCCATGTAACACTAAAATATTCCTATAATAATTTACACGTAGGGACTAACAATGTGTCGTGGTACTAATAGTGACCTTATCGTAATTTATATATTTTTTTATGTCCGATTGCATCACTATAATATTCATAATATTCTTATATGGATTTAGAGTGTGTCTGTGGTAAGTTTATGATGCTATCGTACTTTGTGGTATTTTTATATGTTATATTACCACTATAATATTCATATGGGGATGTATAGCCTTATAGCCTTGCTATAGTTTAGGGGGCTATACAAATACAGCAAGGTATTGATTTTAGGATTATAGTTTTCTCTCATAAGGGACACACCACACATACAGAAAGCAGAAACTTGTCTTGCAGCGCCCTCTAGTGGCTCCAGTGCGACATGTTGCATGGCATTTCGTTTGGCGCCGATGGAGGGAGTCACTCTTGAGATCTTTGGTCAGTCAGACGGCAGAACTTCCGGTCGGCATTTTGTTCTACGAGAGGAGAGCCTCTTGATCATCGCAACAATCGTCATATTTCTCGTTTACTGTCGAAATTGGCTACGCTCTTTATTTATGTCGGTGCAGACCGACTGAAACACCGAAGAACGAATGTTTCCCCATAAATTTACGTTGGAACATTCACCCTTGAGTGACGGAAGAAGAACGAATCAGTCCGACCCGGATTATTGTTGATAGCTAGCAAGCTAGCTAACCAGCTAGCTGGCAAGCCAATCGAGTTCCTTTTGGAGGAGCTGCGAAAGAGAAGAAAGGGGGAGCTAGAGATACGGACACGGACACAAACCAAGCTAAAACATTCCCCTCCCTTTGAACGCAACATCCGAAGGTAAATATATGCAGTTCCCTATCTTGATTAAGTGAGCTTTCTAAATTGCGATTTAAAAAAAAATTGCTAAATAAATGATCTGCTGCATACCACCGATAGCGTCGATAATCGTTGACCGAGAGGTAACGGAAGCTAACGAACTAGCCAACCAGCTAGCTAGGTGTGTTTTTGCTCTGCTGAGGCGCACGGCCTCAACTGGATGTCATTTGTCGAGCCCGAGGATTGGGCCGTTGCCACGGAATTAGAATCTGTGCCGTTGCCTTTACATCTTGTTGTCCAATTCCTTCACATTTTCTCAAGCTCACAGTTGTTTGGTTAACGTTAATTAACGTGATTAGCGGTTTATAGTTTATTTTAATTAGCTTTCGCTTCTTTTGACGGAACAACGTTAGTAGCTAACTAACAACAGTTATAGCTTGTTAGCTTAACTAGCTAGCCATTAAAGCGCGACTATTGTTGTTAGCGAACGTTAGGCAGCTAACGTTAGTGAGCTTAGCTGCTAGCGTAAGTGGAAACATTAGCTACGCGGTTAGCTCGAAAGCTATCCAGGCAGTTAACTTCATGCCAGTGTAATGGTTTTGTTCGCGAATAGCGGGTAGCAACTCATATTTCGAGCTTACCAAGATTAACAGTTATCTGAATGGCTAACGTTATGTTGGCTAACGTTATTTTCTATCGTTTGACTGATCCTAGACGTTCTGTTTTGGCTTCCCAGACTGGTTTGCAGGGCTAACGTTAGTTTTGATTGGTGTCCTGTTTTGAAATGTTTTGACCTCCTACTGACTGAGCACAAGCTATCTCAGCTAACCTTAACTATCGGCGTCTGGTAGATAAGTTGTTATGATTAGTGGGGATCGTAAATATTCTTGCGTCTTAACCACAACAAACACTGTTTCATTGCTGTCTGCATTAATGTTAGCCAGCTTGCTAAAAGCATACGGTAACTGTTAGCTACAGGAGGATGCAGCCCCCCCACTACCGCCGCCACCATCACAGTGCATCTGTTCCTTTGTGCTGCCTCCTGCCTGTCAGTCTCACAGCTGTCAGCCAAGCCCCTGCCTAGAGAGAGAGAGGGCATAGACACAGCGTGCGACAGCTAGCTGGTGGTGTTTACATTTTCCATCTATAGACTCGCTGTAACGTTATGTCATGCAGAACCTATTTCACATATATCCAATAAGTCCTCAATAATTGAATTGCAAGTTGTTGGTTGCAATATTGTGTTGACAAATTTAACGTTACATGCCATCAGTTGCTGATGCAGAAGTTGTTTGAAGAGGTTTTTGCATATCTGTAGAAGTAGGCTAAGCCTGATGTGGAGAGTTTCACTTTTGACTAACATTGTTACATATAATTTTGTTTATCAGTCTTGAGAAATGTGTGGCGATAAAGAGACCATTGCCAATATTCAATGTATGTCTGACAGTGAATATTATGATGTGATGTCTTCCAGTATTATGCTTTTCTGGGCTGGTTTTTAGTCTAGCTGCCATTGGCAGGACATCTGTAATTGTCATAAGGAAGCATGATATGCAGCATTTGTCAGTTGTCTGTCATCAAGTCTGATGTAGTGCCATTTTTTCTTTCAACAGATTGTAGGAGTAGGACTTTTCTCTGAAATGTCAGTGGGTCCAACCAAGACTGAACAGAGTTCTTCAAAAAGGTATTTGTACCAGCAGGCAGTGGCTTGGTTTGCTTGGTTTGAGTCACTTAAGATTTCCTAAACACTCCATAGTCATTCTTCATAATAAGGTGTATTTTGCCTCATTTTGCCTCAATTTAGAATGTTTTTAACATGTTTGAAGAGCTTTGAAAATATGTTGTGTCTTGCATGTCATCAGTTTTGATGTAAGAGAAATCACCAAAACTTTGATTTGGGGAAAATTAAATGATGTAGATCACAAGAGAGCCCTGAGCTGGCCTTCTTGCGTTTTATTGTAGCAACGAGTCTTATCCGTGAAGCGTGGGCTGCGTTTAGATATTCTGAAAATTGCAGCTGGCTTTTCCCTCCCCTTTTCCTTGATTTCCCTCATAGTGTTGCTTGAGAGGTCAAGGACATCTTACAAGGATGTGGATTTCAGACAATTTGAAAGCACCATAGGGCCCTAGCTCGTCCACTTATGTCACATGGATTTCAAAACATGCTATGCCTTGAGGGAAGAGTTCATGCCAAATTCAAGCCTATGGTTTGAAATCCATGCAGGAGATTGGACTTTCAATGTAGTAATTGAAAGAGCCAGGGCAGTTTACTGCTCAATATTATTTTGCTAATGTAAAGTAGATGTAACAGGTACATTAACTAAGAATTGTAGAGAAAAGCTTTAAATTATTTTTTAATGTTGATGTGCCCACAGATGTCACACTGAAAGCCTGGTGACATGACACCCATGACAGGGCCAACCAGGATGTCAAGGGCTTACTCATTATTGAGCTTCAACACTATTCCCTCCAAAACAGTGTTTCTGTTATTTATTGCTGCATCTGTTTTGCCAGCGGTTGATAGATACAAAGGACAGAACAGATACAATATTTCAACACAGCAAAAAAGGACAAAATACTGACTTGGATTCAGGGTAGCCCCCCCATCAGTTATCACTGATTAATAATAGTAGATATTCACTATAAATATGAAATTGGTGATTGGTGTACTGATAATAGGCTAACTAGGGTATTGCAATCATTTCATGCAGAGAATGCAAACAGTTTGCATTTTGAAGTATAGAGGTATATTGCACATGTGCTACTAGTGGAAGACTGAACATTCTGTCATCACATTTATTCACA
Organism: Centroberyx affinis; assembly: GCF_046629955.1. Taxonomy (NCBI): domain Eukaryota; kingdom Metazoa; phylum Chordata; class Actinopteri; order Beryciformes; family Berycidae; genus Centroberyx; species Centroberyx affinis. Next base: position 188,603 of record NW_027278960.1, on the reverse strand, counting down.
TAACTCAAAATAAGTATCTTTTTTTTAAAACAGAACTTTGGAAATTAATACACTCTGTGTATTAATAATAATTACAATATAATAGAATCAGCTCAGATGATTTTCTTTTCAAAAATTCGCTGTTGGTCTGTTTCTGTAAATAGAATATAATAGTAGTAGTTTGATCCCCGTACAGCCATACCTGTTGAAGTATCCTTGAGTAAGGCCCTGTGTCCACCAAAGACCTGTGAAAAAAGCGCTGGCGCTGTTCTGTCGTTAATTCCAATGGAAAAGTGGCGCTTTCAGTGCCTACGACCCAAAACAGGTACCTCACCTCTTTTTAGCGCCGAGCACCGTGAGCACTGAACCTGTTCTCGAATTGAAACTAGTTCAACTTTTCTGAAGCGCACCGCTCATGAATGCCACTTCAGAGTTCTGCCAACCAATGAGGATGAAGCAGGGGCGGGACCAAGAGCCTGCATCCTGCCGTTTATTAGCTAACGTTAGCTAGGCTAGCGTTTAGCAGAGCAACAACACCAGGAGACATGTTCTCAGCTCCCCACTCCAGTGCTCACCTGATGCGGCCAAAGCGCTCAGCACCAGCGCTTCAAGTGCTCAACAGGTCAGTTGGTGGACACGCCCCCTAAGACGCCTTACCTCCACCTGCTCCAGGAGCACCACACTAGCTGGCCGACCCTGTGCAACAAGTAGAGAGCACAGAGAATGTCCCACCTGCTTATCAATAGAGTATATGAAAATACTAGTATACTAGATGTGTGAGTGAAAACAATAAGATCACGCATTAATAGATGGTCAATAACATGGCATTTTTTCTTAGCTGACAGGATGTACTAGGACACGTTGATTGGTGGCTTACAGATGATGCAAAAGGCACAACTTTTCTCCTTGACAAAATCTGATTTCAGTGTCAGAGCAGATAGGCTAGCAGGTCAATCTCTGATTTTATATCATAGCAAATATCTGATGGCAATCGGCGTCCAGGTGATTCCATGTTTGGGACATCCCTGACTAATACCAGCCATTCTCTCTTGTTTTTACTCTTCCTCCTTTCTTTCCATATCTCTCTCTTTTATCACCCCCCCACTAACTCTTTCCCTCTTTCTTCTTCCCTCTTTCTTTTCCTTCCCTTTCGTCTCCCTTGTCTCTCTTTCCTTCTCACTGTCTCCCTCGCCTACTAACCTCCTTTTCTCCCAGGTGTCAGGAGATGTGAGGACGGGTGTGTCGTCCATCGACCCCCCTGATCTACCTGTGTATCGACACACTCCCCCACCCTCACCTTCAGCATGAATGGGGATATGCCTCATGTTCCCATCACCACTCTTGCTGGGATTGCTAGCCTCACAGACTGTGAGTGACACACAGCCCCGTTACAAACACACAATTTTTGTTCTCGCTCTCCTGTAGTTTAGATTACCAGCTGAAAAGTTCTGTCTTAATAGCTGTAAATTTCCAATTGTGATTGTATTTCTGGTTTCTCTTGCTTTGTCTACTTCCCTCTCCCTATTTTTCTACCACCATGTCTCCTTTCTTGCTTGCCTCTTCTCCCTCCCTCCTTCCCTCTTTCCCTACCTCCCTGCCACCCTTGCTTCCTCTCTCTTTCTCTCTCTCTCCTTGTCTCAGTGTTGAACCAGCTGCCCCTGCCCTCCCCTCTCCCGGCCACCACCACTAAGAGCCTACTATACAATGGGAGGATTGCAGAGGACGTCACCTGCCTGCTGGCCTGTCGGGATGAGAATCTGGCCTCCCAGCTAGCCCATGGCCTCAACCAGGTCTCCACAGAGCACATGTGAGTAGGAGTGCATGCGTGGCAGAGGACTGGCTAACTTAAGTATTAAGCCTAGGCTTTGGAACAGCCAGAAGGGCCCTGCCTGTGGATCTGAGGCTGCACATTGGCCTGAAAAGTGTGAACCAGTTTGTTAACCGGATAGAGCTTGGGGCCAGACATAACTCTGCTTTAAACATGACCTGTAAAATCTTAAAATTAATTCTAAACCAATAAAGAGAGGCCAGAACTGGAGTGATGTAGTTTTGTCTTATTTGTACCAGTCAAAATCTCAGCCAATGCATTTTGAATAATATGGATATAAATTATCAGTGAAATTATTTTAAGTTCCCAGTATGCATTTTCTGCATGTGCGATTGCTTATGCATGCATATATTGAAATTTGAAAGAGCAGTAGCACCAAAGTTACTTTTGTCTTTTTCCATATGATAGTGAACCAAAAATGCATAACTTGCAGCATTCTGGTACTAGTTTAATAGTTTTGCCTTTGTTATTCAAAATACAACTTGGGAGCAGAATACAGGCTCTATTTTTCATAGTATGGATTCTTTCTAGCACCTGTTGTTGAGGATCAGGATATACAGTTTTTGAACTTGATTCTTTGTGTGACCCATCATACTTCCTGTGTATTATAATGTGACAGAACCTGTTCTCGCTGCGTGTGTCTTTTTCCAGAGAGCTGAAGGACAACCTGGGTAGCGATGAGCCAGAGGGAGATGCACCACTGCTGCTGCAGACCATGCTGGCCAGGAACCCTGGCATCTTCAGGGAGAAAAGTATGGGGACACACACATGCAGCACATTGTGATATGAAGGCATACAGATGTACTTACACACTTACAAGTACACACAACACAATCATACAGACACACTCACACAGACATTTATAAACTAAATACATTTATAATTCTGTATAGGTTTTTCTCACCTGTTAACTCCTTTGTAATTGTAACATAATGACAACATCTCAACAGTTTTTTTTCTATTCCTAAGCAGATGTTATGCAGCAGCCTATGGTACCACAGTACAAGATTACCCAGAATTCCATGCATAGCCCAGCCCAGTCTGGGAACTTCCAGCAGGCAGCCATTTCTCCCAACCCATCAAGGTAGGTAGGGGTGGGAAATGGAATTCACTAGTATGATAGTATAGCATCAAGTGGCATCATTTATAATGGTCATTTCCGTTTTTTCCCACATTATTTACCTTTTTGTTTATTATTGTTATATTCCTGTTTCCTGATCACACCACATGATTTGGCATTGTTACACAGTTTTGTGGATAATTTGCTGTATGTATAGTCTTGTCATAGCACAAATCTCATTGCATAGTATCTCTATATTTAGGATTAATTGAAAAATAGTGAAATAAAATGACACTATCGCTATGCTATATCATGGTATCAAAACACTAATAACTGCATACTTTTTTCTTACTGTCCACCATGCAACTTCCTTCTACTCTCTCCCTCTGCTTTTTCTCTCCACAACCCTCCTGCTCTATCTCTCTCTTTCTCCCATATCATGCTCACATCCTCCCTGTTCTCTCCATCACCTCTCCCAGCCGTTTTGTGTCGTCCCAGTCTGGTTCCAGTAGCCGGTATATGGGCCAGCAGAACAGTCCAGTGCCCAGCCCCTACACTCCTCAAAGCCCTGCCACTGGCTACATGCAGCAGTATCCCCACCAACAACCACCCAGCTATAACCAACACCAACAGATACAGCAAGGTGACACTCAGGAGTGTGTTTGTGCGAGAGTGTGTGTGTGCATGGCGGTATTTGTTGAATATGGATCAGTGTTTCCCAGACATTTCATTTAGTGAGCGCAGTTGCTTTTCTTTGTTCAGGCATTAAATTATCTTTCTCTATTTAATCTAATGAGAAAAGCATTGGCTAACTTGCTACAGTAGCTGACTGTTATACTCTCATCTGATTACTGCTAGGTTTGCAAAGCAATTATAGCATACAGCTAATTATAAATGGGTTACCCCGTCATCTCATAGTGTAGGCTAACATAAACTTTGCCTCTGTTGAGTTTGTGTCAGCACCTCCAGCCTGACCTGATGTCTGTCTGAACAACACTATGCACTGCGTCATAGGTGCAAAGTGCTTGACAGAATGCAAACTTTGTTTTTTGTAAACTACATTGGTGAGAAATGTCAAGTTTGAACACCAGCTTATGCTGTGTTCCAGAGATAACAGAACTTCCTATTAGGAAAAATGCACTGACACGGCCTTTGCAAAAAAAATAAGTTTGAAATTGAAATGACAGCTCAGAAATGCATTTTTCAATTGGGAAATTAAAGGGCCTTATCCATAACTAGCACCCTGGCTATTGTAGCCTATATGATCAACTGCAAGGCTCGAGACTCAGGCTCACATGTGAGAAAACTGCAGAATTAAATGTATGCCTCAAGTCAGGGGGTTTTAAGTGTTTTAATTTCAGGGTTTATTGCTGGATATAATTTGGTACTGAATTTATACTGTTGGTGGGGAGATAAGTGTGGGGAGAATCACACTCCTATATCATTCTCCCACTCTCCTAATTTAAAGTGAATGAGCTAATAGTGATTTTAAATTAGTTCTCATTGTGCTGGGGATCTCCTGGAACCCCTTAAAGGACTCAGGAGGAACTCAGACCCCACACTGGGAATTTCTGCTACAAGTGATCAAATACTCAGAACAAAATTCTCTAATAACACTCTGGCTCAAGTAAGTGCTTGATGCTCTCTCTTGATGAAGCAAATAGATCTAATACTTTCATGATTTATTTTTTTGGACACACACCCATTTTGATTAATGGATGGTTTCAATAAATGTGGCATCTTCTCCACTTTATCTGGCAGTGTCCGTGGCAAGCCCCATGGTTCCAGGTGGCATAAGGAACATCCATGAGGGCAAGGTGTCGGGTCAGATGGCCAACACTGCCAACCACCACCCAGACAGACATGGCACTGAGGACTACATGAACATTGTACACCGGCTGGGAAACGACGTAAGACTGTGATACTGTAGAAATGAATGAATACATGATAAATATACTACCTAAACTTGCCAACAAGGTAAGAATGAGCAACAAAGAAAAACATGCACATCCCGCTCCAAAACCCGTTCAAGCCAGTCAATGTGCACAAAAATGAAATGCTGCGGACCAAACATTTAGTACATTTTCACATGGTGTTCATTTATTACCTCTTTTATTGCTAGATTATCATCACACATGATACTGTTGCCTGAAACATCTATTGAGGTGGCTAAAAAGTTACACCATTGAAAGCATTTTCAAAGAGTGGTGACTCTCTGTTGTTTTCACCGAGTTCAGTGTTTTGGCCTGCCTGTTAGTTGTGTAAAGACATTTTTGCGGCAAAACTTTGGTGAAATTTGAGTTTAAGGCTCATGCTTGGTAGCTAACCTCTGTCTTGTATGTGTGTCCAGGATGGTGACTCCACCATGAGGAACGCCTCCTTCCCTCTGAGGTCTCCCCAGTCCGGCTGCTCCCCAGCAGGGAGTGAAGGTACACCCAAACGTAAGGAGGCAGGGGGAGGAAAATGGGACTAGATTGCTTTCATGCAAACTCACCTCTTCTCATTTAGGAGCAGCCTCTTGTGCTGTAAAAGCCTCACAGTCTGCATTTCACAACAACAAAGTAGTTTGATGCTATCATGCTATTTGATGCTAGGCCACTGGTGATGTTTTTTTCAACCTTAGTGGCCTTCTTCCTTTAGGAAAAGATGGCATAGCATTAGAGTGGAATGCTTTCAGTTCTCTTTTTCAGATGTCATCACAGTGTTATACCTGGGTTCATGCACTTTTTTCATACCTTGTAAGACAACTTTCTTTTTGCTTTGCTTCCTCTCAGCGGGCTCTCGTCCCCCGCTGATCCTGCAGTCGCCACCTCCCTATGCGGCCTCACCAAGGGAGGGAGGACCCGACCAGAAACAGCTTCAGCAAAGGAAGAAAGGCCCGGCGGTGAAAGAGGAGAAAGATATGTACGACATTGTCAGCTCTCCAAACAAGGACTCCACCAAACTCACCCTCAAGCTGTCCAGGGTCAAGTCCAACGAGTCCGACCCCCCAGGTAAGTGCTTCCTGAACTGAATGTAAATGGGTCTAATGAAGATTTTGAACTGGCCCAGTCTGTAGTTGGATGTCCACAGCTATCTATCATCAATATTTTCCATTGTGTTGCTACGGTTCCTATGCCTCAAGTTTCACACTTCTCATAAGTACCTGTTAAATTATATATACTTAGAAAAGGATATGCTGCTCTCACTCCTTAAAAAAGGAAACAAAAAAACAACAACAAAGATAGAACATTGTCAATCAAAACTCTTGAATCCCTTGAATGTCACCATCCAACCCCCCATTGATTGTCTCTGTTCACTATATACTGTCTAGAGAAACACTTTTAAAACAACCTTTTAAAACCTTTTATTTTTTTAAATACTCCAGGTGACGTTGTACCAGGCATGGACCAGAACTCTGACAACATGGAAGCAGAACTGGGCTTCCAGCAGGTGCCTGTTCTCCAGCAGAACCTGGGAGCCCGCCAGCAGCAGCAGGCCTCCCAGCAGACAGGTGGCGCCAGTGGCCTCCAGCCTCCCTTCTCCCCTTGCGATGAAGCAGAACTGGATGCCCTGGCTGAAATCGAAAGGATAGAACGAGAGGCGGCCAGCGAGAAGTGTTCCAAGGAGGTGCAAGACAAAGGTGTGTAAGATATCTGTAGAAATTCATATGGGGATAAGAAACGGAACTGTGACTGTGCTGCATGTACAAATTCAGAGGTTTTCCTAGTGTATGAATTTGCGGTTTTACCTCTGTTTTTATCTCCCGTTCTCTTTTCAGACAAGCCGTTAAAGAAGAGAAAGCAGGACTCTTTCCCCCTGGAACCAGGCGCAGGTGGGCCGGGCGGCCCCACAGGAGCCCCAGGCAGTGGATCGGCAGGAGGGGGCAACGCCGGCAAGCTGACCCCGCAAGAGGCCACCGCGGCTGGGAACGGAGCCAGCCGCCCTCCCCTCATGGTGAGCATCGACCTCCAGCAGGCAGGCAGAGCTGACGGCCAGCTAGACCCCTGTCTGGCCGCCCCTATTCCAGCCCTCGAGGCCCAACGCTGGCCCGAAGACCCAGCTAGTGGACCTGCTGCAGTGGAAGGTTCCGACACTGTTTTGCGGTTGAAACCAGACGGCCGACCTGAAGTGATCAAGAACCGGGTGGATAAACATGATGGCAGGCGAGAAGGTCGGGAGTCGACAAAGCACCGACATGATGGGAAACCTTCCTCCGACCGACGGGGAGAGACACCAAAGTCATCAAACCGCGGGGAACATGGACGAGACAGGGACCGAGACTCTGACCGAGAGAGGAGGCATCGGAGTGAGACTGGAGGTCGGGACCGACGCTCACCCGATTCACGCTGCCGAAGTGACAGAGACAAGTCTGGGTTCCGATCCTCTTCCACTGGAGATCCTGGTCGGAGTGGCAGCAGGCAAGATGGGTCCAAACCGGCCTCCTCCGCTTCTGGTCCCAAGATTCCAGACTCCTTCCCTGCTCATCTCCTGGGAGGGCAGAGTGGCGCGCTGAAGAACTTCCAGATCCCTAAGGTGATCTGGACCGACCCAAACCCAATACCTACCCACCTACCAATCATTCAGCCGTCACTGCCTGCAATCTCACAAAACCAAATCACACCACTGCTCGCTCGCTTGTTTTTGTTTTGAATCATTGCCATCTGTAAGTCTTTTGGTTATCCCAGGGATGGTTTTTAAATTCTGTTAACACATTAGAATTATAACCTAACATCTGTTTGGAATAGATGGAAATGGTTTTTGATTTTGATTTGATTTGTTAAATTGTAAGTCCTGAGTATAGCCAAAAGCAAGACCCTTAGCTCTTTGTAGCCAAAAAGATGTTGGATACTAACATCATAATCACTAATCAGATTTTGGGAAAACAACTTTATTTTTTTTCTTTATTTTTTCGACAGTGTCATAATATCAGTTTGATCCATTGTTTACATTTTTGTTTATTACCCTAGTTATTTTCTGGTTTGTAATCAAAGCTCATATCTTTCAAAGCCCAAAACTTTGAAGTGTGAGCATTGTCAGAAAATAAAATCAGAATCCTCTCCTCACCCCTTTCACCCTTCTTTCAGGTGAAACGTGATAAGGATGGCAGTGGGTCAACAGAAGGGCAAATGTGGGGGGAGCCCAAGGTGAAGCTGGAGAGGTTGGGTTTGGTGCAGGACTTTGAGAAGAGGCCCAAGCCTGTGGTGGTGCTGAAGAAGCTCTCCATTGACCAGGTCCAGAGGATCATCCGGCACAGCAAGTCTGGCAAGAACAGGTTCTCAGGGAAGTCCGGCAAAAGTAAGGACAAGCTTTGCAACTGCAAGCAATGTTGCTCATTTCTTGCTACTTCTATTACAGACGTTTTTCACTCTCGTGTCTCTCTCTCATGCACTTTTTTTGTTTGATATGTTGATTACTTTTCAGTGACATTCTTTTCCTAACCACAACTAGCTCTCTATAAACAGTTATGCCAACATTGTGTGTGTATGTTAACCAAAGACTGATAATACCATGTCACGTGTCATACCTTCAGGTGGTATGGACCCGGCAGTTCTGAAGGAGCTGCCTCCGGAGCTGCTGGCAGAGATTGAGTCCACCATGCCGCTTTGCGAAAGGGTAAAGATGAACAAGAGGAAACGAAGCACTGTCAACGAAAAGCCCAAGTATGCCGAGGTCAGCTCGGATGAAGACTTTGACGCTAATGGAGAATGTGAGTCTTTGGATAAGACTTCTCACCCTTGCAGAGTTTACACGAGCAGTGGAGAGATCAGATTTCATTAACTATGGATGGGGAGGAGAGAGAATGAGTGGAAAGTAGTGAAAATGGTGAAATTACTGGCCAACTTTTGTTGCAGTTGAAAGCATAATAAAGCTGAAAGCATAAGTGAAATCTTTTTCAGAATACTGTTCATACTATTTTCTATCTATCTTTCTATCTAAAATACATACAATCTACATTTGAAGTGCTCTCTTGTCAATGCTAGACAGGCAGTGGTGACCAATCTCAATGAATTTTGATGGAAATTGAGATGGTTTTCTTTATGTTCACCAACTCACTGTAGGTGTGAGTTAGTAGCTGTTCTGGCGTAATGGTTTCATTCTTAGATTCCTTGGGCCTATTTGTTTTGAAGACTTTGCCTCAATCCCTACAGCTGCAAGAAAGCGACAGCGTCGAGAAAAAGACAAGCCCTGGGACTTCGAAGAGAGGGAGCGCCGGGGTTCAGGGGATCATCGGAAAAGCGGGGGGCACCGAGACAGTCGGCGAGGCTCAGGGAGTCGCTACCGGGACTCCTCCGAGGAAGATTCACCACCGCCCAGCATAAGTGAAGGTCTGTGTTCTAGCCGTAGTGTTGAAAGTTGCATAATGTGTCTTTGTCGGGTCTTCCTCCAATTCACAATGAAATCTACAGCCACATACGATTTGTCATTATTTGACACCACAGTGATGATTAATCTTTCTGTGCACACACACACACGCACTTGACATCATAGACTAGGAATAAATAAGGAGTAAAATGAAATAAATCAACATTTTACTTACTTATGTAAATGCAAGGTACATGTAACAATTTGTCTGTAGCCCAAATAATGAAGATAGTCTTATGAAGTAATTTTATTTGTTTATTTTTATTTTTTATATGTTTTCCGGTCGATTCATACTGCTCATTGACAGTATAAGATAATACATAAGAGGGGAAAAAAACTTCGAGTGCTGGGTCACAAACAAAAAACAAATAAATTAGTGAATTTACTTATGGAGTTGTATAGTGCTTGCTCTGGCACACAAGATAAAAACATGATCCAAGAAGTAAAAAAAAAAAACATAGTAAAAACTGAAGATGAAAATTGTCTTACTCAGTTGCCAGAAAATTGAAGATGAAGGAGAAGCAGAAGAAAAGGAAAGCCTATGAACCTAAGCTGACCCAAGAAGAGCTGATGGATTCGTCAACATTCAAGAGGTTCTTAGCCAGCATCGACAACATACTGGAGAATCTGGAGGATGTGGACTTCACTACTATGGGTAAGTATCTAATCTGATTGACTTTCCAATCACTGCTACCATAATTAATTATTGGTATATATTAGATATTGGTTCTGGATTTTCCTGAATTATCTGCTTGTGTGAAAAGGGATTAGTTGTTCATTCCCCATTAATGATTAATGTGAGCCTATTTTTCTTCACCTGCATGAAAATTGGCCATAGTTTTCTGGTATGTTTTTTCTCCCCAAAACATTATTAGCATTAATATTCTTTGGTCAGAAGGTTATGAAACATTGTTTGAAAAACAACAAAATAGACACCAGCCTCACCATATTTTATTGTGTTTTTGTTCAGTATTCATACTTTTATACATACAATAATATTTTCACTGTATATTTGTTTTCTAACAGCAGATGACGATGAGATCCCTCAGGAGTTGCTGCTGGGTAAACACCAGCTGAATGAGCTGGGCAGTGAGTCCGCCAAGATTAAGGCCATGGGCATCTCCAGCAGGGTACTATACAACATCTAAATATATATATATATATACATACATACATATATATATGTAACACATACTAATCTCAAACACCAAAACCTAATTATCTTTTAATGTGTTTCCCAAAAAATCCAGAGGATTCTAGCAAAAAATATCTGTTTTGTGCCGTATCCCCAAATATTTTGAGAGGGAAACTCTGCCATGTTGGCCCAGTACAGTTTAACTGTTTTGGATGTTTATTGTCCCTTCTCCAGCATTGCTGCTTCAGATGTAGGTCTAAATGGCGTTGTTCTCTGTTATCCCAGATCCCCTCAGACAAGCTGGTGAAGCTGCTGAACATCCTGGAGAAGAATATTCAGGACGGTTCCAAGCTCACCACCATGATGAACCATGTAAGCTCCCTTACAATTTATGTGTTGAAAATGGTGTTTTACATCACTTAGTCAACATGAAACTGTTATGTGGACTTCTGCAGAAATTCATATCCATATAAAAAATCTAAAGATGTTCTCTCTGATGACACTGGCAGACAAATGGAAATTGTTGGTACGGTATCAAAATAATTATGAATCAATCATTTATTGCCATCCTTGCTAATGTTGGATTGATATTTCTTGTGTGTTAGCAAAATTAAGTTATCAAATAATGCTCTCAAAACCAAAAGAAGCTCTCATTATTAAAACACTGCACAAGTGTTCCTTTGCTAGAGTGACTTAAAAAATTCAAAGGTGGTTCCCAGATTATAGATGTTTAAGACTCCTTGCTGTAAAGAAAAACAAATCTAAGTTATTTTCCTTTTTATCCTCAGGACCACGATGCTGAAGATGAGGAGAGGCTGTGGAGAGACCTGATCATGGAGAGAGTCACAAAGTCAGCAGATGCCTGTCTGACAGCCCTCAACATCATGACCTCAACGCACATGCCCAAGGCTGTCTACATAGAAGACGTCATAGAACGGGTGCTACAATACACCAAGTTCCATCTTCAAAACACACTGTATCCGCAATACGACCCCGTCTACAGGGTGGACCCACATGGAGGTGAGGACAAGGCAAAAACCTGAGTGAAACTAAATTGATTCAGCTTGGGTCTCTGGCTGAATTTTTTGAAAAACCCTGCACCGGAGTCTTGTGAATTTATGAGTGTCCATAATGCTTTGCCCGGGGATGTGAGGAGAACTAAGAGCCCAGCAAACAAACATGGCAGGAAATGATCCCCGATGTCTGGAAATGACAGAGCTCTCCTTCCCAAATACAACTTTCTCCATTACTGTCTGTATAGCCTGTCCCTGTATAGAAATATAACTTGAGCACAAATGTTATCGACTACACTAGGCAACATTAACCTGCAGAATAGCCTGCAGAATAGTGTGCAAAATTTACTTTGGTAGGAAAAAAAACACTTGGGGGGCCCACTGACAAAAGGTTTGAAAATGTCTACTCTTTTCCATATAGGTGGCTTGTTGAGCTCCAAGGCGAAGCGGGCTAAATGTGCCACACACAAGCAACGTGTCATTGTCATGTTGTACAACAAGGTGTGCGACATTGTCAGCAACATCTCCGAGCTCCTGGAGATCCAACTGCTCACAGACACCACCATCCTCCAGGTAATAACAAAACATATTTACAGAGTTTGGTTTCAGTTACCTTTTTAACAAGGCAAATAGTTGTTTGAAAAAGTAAATGGTTTGAGTGGGAACCAGATGATGTGAGATGATGTCCACTTCACTTCCCCACCTTAATGTCTTTCATCACACTCATCACATTCCCCATTTCTCCCCCTTCTCTCTCTCCTTCCTCATCTCTTCTTTGTGCTCATCTTCCCCTCATTCTCTCAGGTTTCTTCCATGGGAATCACTCCGTTCTTTGTGGAGAACGTCAGTGAGCTGCAGCTGTGTGCCATCAAACTGGTTACAGCGGTAAGCTTTTACCTATCTAAAACATGTACAAGGGTTAAGAATGCTAAGTCAGTGTTTGCTTGAAGATGCCTTCTTGCAATCCACTGTATGGGTTAGCATACACAGAATTGTTTTGTGATAATTAGATACTTGCATGATTTTCAGCCAAACATCACATCATTTAAACCGTTACCTGACTTTTGTGTACCTATCCACCCCTTAGTGCTCTGTTCCAGCATCTGTTTTTACCTGAGCACAAAACTCTGAAGGGAAAAACTAATCCTCCTATTATTGACCTTCTCCAGGTGTTCTCGCGTTATGAGAAGCATCGGCAGCTGATCCTGGAGGAGATCTTCACCTCTCTGGCCAGGCTGCCCACCAGCAAACGCTCCCTCAGGAACTTCAGGTATTCCGTTTTATTTATGTATTTGCATTGTTTTTTGGGTTTTGCAAGCAATAGGCATAAGTGGAGATGCTTAAGTATGACCTTACTGCCATAACTTGGGTCTTGTCCAATACTTCTTCCATTGAAAATTACTTTGAGACTTAATCAGTGTCTACACTCCCAATGTTGTGTCCAGTCTTTCTTTTCACCCACCAGCCATAAAAATCAATGCCACTCTACTGCCCAGTAATAACAATAATCATAATCAACCCTACCCATAATCAGAATCTATCATCTAAAACAATGACCTATTGTGTCCTCAGGCTGAACAGCTCGGACAAGGATGGAGAGCCCATGTACATCCAAATGGTGACGGCCCTGGTGCTGCAGCTCATCCAGTGTGTGGTCCACCTCCCCAACGACAAGGACACCTTAGACGAGTATGACAGCAAGGTAGGACAGCAAGTAAACACACACACTCAGACACACCACATACAAATACAAGCTCACGCTCACATACACAAACATGCACACACTCAGACATACCATTTACAAACACAAGCGCATTCACACATATGTGTTGAGGCTAATCCAGTGAATCCTTTTTTTTTCAGGTGGATCAAGATGTGTTGATAACCAACTCCTATGAGACGGCCATGAGGACAGCACAAAACTTCCTCTCAGTCTTCCTCAAGAAGTAATACCCTCCATGTCCATACTGCCTTTAAATATGCTATATATACTGTTTGATTATAATGCTGCAGTGTAGCAAAACTCTGCTGTGCCACTTAAACTGGATTCATCAGTGCTATAGTAGCACAATTATGCCTCGCCATTAGGGACAGTGTATTTTTCCTTTCTGATGGTGTAGAATTGATAATTAAGTCTGTTTCTTCCAAACAAAAGCTTTAAGTTGCTCATAGAGGCTGTTTCGGTAATGTTTTGCACTAACTACAATATGCAGCTCCTAGTGCCTTTTATATTTCACACAGTAATTTATTTTTTTCGTCCCCCCCCATCCCCCATATCTACTCACCACATTCCCTCTGTCTGTTTTTTCTCCTCCTCCACTGCTCTTTCTCCTTCCCCTATCCCAGGTGTGGCAGTAAGCAGGGAGAAGAAGACTACCGGCCGTTGTTTGAGAACTTTGTCCAGGACCTGCTGTCTACAGTTAACAAACCAGAATGGCCTGCTGCAGAGCTGCTGCTCAGTCTGCTTGGCAGACTACTGGTTAGTGTGGCAGTCTCAGAGCTTTTCTAACTAGAAATGTGACCATGTATATTAAAGTGTTTGCGCCGTGCAGTTTACTTAGAAGACCATACCCTCGTTATGAAGGGTGGAGAAAAGATTGAATATATTTTTCTAATCTTGAGACAATTGAGACATGGACTTTTTGAAAGTGTTTACAGCTCAATATTTGGAAAGTGGCCCTCATATTCTGTGCATTCAGTGCAGTTTAAGCATTGTTGTTGTAGTTCCTCAAGTAGCCACTAAGGGCATGTTGGAGAAGCATGTTGTGCTTTTTTTGAAGTCAAGTTTTATTCTACGCATACTAAAGTCATTCAAGTGCAACAGCATTACTTTGTGATTTTTTGGAGTGAAATATTGAAATAAATTGGCCTATACAGTGTGTTTTAATTGTTCGTAATGTGATATATCCTCGCACCTTTCTGTCAGGGCTTCGTTCTTGTGTTACAACACACTGTTCTCAGTTTGTATTTTTAAGCATACGCTAAAGTAAGTTCAACTTGAGAGCATGGTGCAATGATAGTATCAGTGTGGCTCGCATTTTACTATCTTTTTAGCATGGCATCGAAAGTCAATTTATGTATGTAGCGTGATATTGTAACTATGTGACAATAGTGTCTTTGTTGCTGACCTCTATTCTTCTGTTCTCCCCTTCTTTCTGTGTCTCTGCTCCCCCCAGGTGCACCAGTTCAGTAACAAGCAGACCGAAATGGCTCTGAGAGTGGCATCTCTAGACTACCTGGGCACGGTGGCTGCCCGTCTGAGGAAGGATGCAGTCACCAGCAAGATGGACCAGAGATCAATTGACCGCATCCTGGGAGAGGTAGAAGAAAGCCTTCACATTTGTTGACCTCCCTTGGTCTTGAAGATAGAAGCTTATTTTTTCTTCATAGTGACAGAACTAAGTATAATGGAATGAGCATAGAACACAGCTACCACAGCTAAACCGTCTGGTTTCTCTACAGGCTGCTTTAACTGCAACATTTGGTGGTCCTAGTTGATAAGGTTGAATAACTACTATGAGGGACATAAAATGTCCAGAGACAAGAGGCTGCAATATCAAGTGAAAGCATTGAAAGCAAAGGATTATTGATCTTTTTTACTGTAAACTCTTCAGTTTATTTCCTTGTTACGTTATTTTATGATCCATCATTACTTCATAGTTTTTCATCACTGATCCATGTTCCTTCAACACGCTGATCCACCCTCATGAAAATTATTGATATCACAGAACTAGAATGGATTGTATACTCAAGATTGCTGCTTGGCACAGATTACTAATACTGTGTTATAATTGTACACTACAGAGTGGCAACTGCATAACATTGAATTGTGGCTCGTGCTATGCTGGACCTCTGCTCTGTTTCCCGTCTCACTCCACTGAATCTCTCTGAAAACCGATGTTGAAGAAGATATACTGCCTAACCTCCTTGAGGAGAAAAGAAAGTATGGATTCCACACTAATACTGTGACTGACACATTTCCATTTCTATAGGCCCCAGGTAATGATGAGACCCAGCAGCTGCAGAAGGCTCTACTGGACTACTTGGAAGAAAACGCTGAGACTGACGCCTCACTGGTGGTGAGTTTACTACAGACTGAACTCACAGGTGGTCACTTAAAACACTGGTGGAGCTTTGAAAACACTCAGTCTATGTGCCTGTTCTGAGTGTCTTGGTGGCCTTGATTAATTTAATTTAATTTAATTTAATTCAATACCCCAGATAGGTGTATCACTGAAAGCATCCATCTTAAACTTGCTATACTCATTTACACATGCTATAATCCTCTCCCAAATTGCACAACCGAGAATGCCCCTTTAACACACCCTGTCACTCTTGCTATGATCCACAGGCAAAATAAAGAAACCAGTAACAGACTTTGACTAAATTCCTTTTTTCCACTGATCTTCAATTTAAAGAAATAATGTTATTCTTGGGAGTAAGCTTAATCTGATCCTGAGACTCTCTTTCTCCTTCAGTTTGCCAGAAAGTTCTACATTGCCCAGTGGTTCCGGGACGCCACCACGGAGGCTGAGAAGTCCATGCGGAACCAGAATCAGAAGGACGAGGACTCGTCGGACGGGCCGCACCATGCCAAGGACATGGAAACCACCGGTGAAATTATGCAGCGTGCCGAGAAGCGCAAGAAGTTCTTGCGCACCATCATTAAGACCACGCCAGCTCAGTTCACCACACTGAAGTAAGAGCAGGGATTCACTTCATCACAGTTAAAACAAACTCTTTTATTGTATTTCTACAATATACCACTGCACCATTGACATTCTGTATATCCCATATTTTTCTGATAGCCTGCTTTTTTCCTGCTGTGTCTGTTTTTCTCTTGCTGCCACAACTGCTTGTCAGTGACAGTGTCATGGTCAGTTGCATGATTATATAATCCTAAATCTTTCCTCCATTTTGATCCTCTCCAGAATGAACTCTGACACTGTGGACTATGAGGACTCGTGTCTGATCGTGCGTTATTTGGCCTCCATGAGGCCGTTCGCCCAGAGCTTTGATATTTATTTAACACAGGTAAGTTTTATATATTACTTCCATATGTATCAGTCCTATTCATTCACCAAAGGTCGTCAGGAGTACACCTTAATGTAATTTCACCATTGCTGCAAAAAATGGTAAATAAAAAGTAATTGCAATCAATTTCTTTTTACCTTCCTCCCTAAAATCCCTGACTTTATGTTTTGTTTTTAGATCCTGCGAGTCCTTGGGGAAAGTGCCATCGCTGTAAGGACTAAAGCCATGAAATGTTTGTCTGAGGTTGTGGCTGTGGACCCCAGCATACTGGCAAGAGTACGTGTGTTTCTTTGTGTTTGTGAGACAGACAATTTGCCTTGACTGACTTGTGCACACATTAATTTCTACTTCTATATTCACTCTGTCAGCTCTCTCCACTTCTATTCTTGTCATATTTTTGCTCTGTTAAAATGTGTCTCTCCAGTTATTATGCTATGCTATGCAGTGGTATTCTGTTATGTATGCTTTTAATTACAAGCCTCTGCTTCTTATTCTTTTCTGTTCGAAACCTCTGGTTGGAAGTTCTCTTCTGGTCTTTTTTCTTCTACTGTGTTCTGCTGTATACTGATCCTCTCCTCTCTCTGCCTCTGTAGTCGGACATGCAGCGTGGTGTCCACGGTCGGTTGATGGACAACTCCACCAGTGTGAGAGAGGCAGCTGTAGAACTGCTGGGCCGATTTGTGCTCAGCAGACCCCAACTCACCGAGCAGTACTACGACATGCTTATAGAGAGGATACTGGTAAATGGCCCACACAGACACATTTTAATATTGTGTTTTTCCCATGAGAGATGAGGGGTTGAAGAGCAGAAAACTACCTTGTGCAAAGAATATAAGGCTTTTAGAAATTGAAATACACATGGAATTCAAACTTCCACTACTGGAAGTTTGAATAAAACTTAAAACTGCCCTTTTTGCATGTTTCAAATTTTCTTTTAGGTAATCAAAGTAATAAAATGAAGTGTCAGTTTAAAAGGTGCACAGTCTAATATACTGTACAGTATATGGGGATGCAGATCATTGTGGTGGCTATGGTAAATATGCTATTAATTTAGAAACACAATCCAACACAATAAAGCTTTCTATTCAGTCTTTGTACTCACAGTCTTAGGAGTAAAGCATTGAAATTGTTGCGCCTGTTGTCATGGAAATAGTTTGGAGGGTTCATGAAAAGTTCACTCTGCCAATTGTATGGTCTTATACTGCCACCTATTGGCAGAATAAGGCTATTGCACCCAATGCTGTCGGTTTTTGTAAATCGAAACAAAAGGCTGTGTTTTTGATGGCTGTGTATTGTTTGCAGAACATTGCACACCCTTTATGAATCCAAAGTACAAGAGTTTTTCTCGCTCCACAGGACACTGGTATCAGCGTGAGGAAGCGAGTGATCAAGATCCTGAGAGACATCTGTCTGGAGCAGCCAACCTTCACCAAGATTACTGAGATGTGTGTAAGGATGATCCGCAGGGTCAACGACGAAGAGGGTATCAAGGTATGCATGCACTCAAGTAATCAGCGAATGAGCTTTTTCTCTTCACATTTTCAGTTTTTTTGAGACATTACTCCCATTCATTTCTCATTAAAATTCCTTTTTCCTTGCTATTCTTATTACTACTGCATTTCATATCTTGCTCTAATCATATTGCTGCACACTATAAAATGTGAAACCTCTCTTATATAAATCTCTCTCCAATACAACACAAACTTCTTGTTTTTTCCCCCACACTTACACAACCCCTCAGACCATTGCTGCAAATTCCTCACTAAACCTAGAATTTGAATCATGTGTACAAAGTGTAAATCATAACTGATGCAATGCCCAATGTACTTGTATTCTTTCTAGAAACTGGTGAATGAAACATTCCAGAAGCTGTGGTTTACTCCGACTCCAGCCCATGACAAGGAGACCATGACCAGGAAGATCCTCAACATCACTGATGTGGTGAGTGGAGTAGTTGTCACATCCGTTGGCATTATGCTGATCTAGTCAAGACCTCAAACAAACCTTGACATGCCAATTTCCCATATCAAACATAATATTAAACTTTCACAAATAGGCAGCATCTTCATCCTCTCTCATCCTATGTAATTCTTGTGTAATGCTGAATGTTGCCCATTGTGTCTTTAATTCTCATGTCTGATGTCTTCTTCAGGTTGCAGCGTGTAAAGACACCGGCTATGACTGGTTTGAGCAGCTTCTTCAGAATGTAAGTGCTTAGAGTTGTGTTGGGGCTCTGCCCGGTGGGGAACATACTCGTGTCAAGTCTCTGCCTTTTAAACATGAATTTTCTCTCTCTTATTCCAGCTGCTTAAGTCTGAAGAGGATGCATCTTATAAGCCAGCCAAAAAGGCCTGTGTTCAGCTAGTCGACAATCTGGTGGAGCACATCCTCAAATATGAGGAGTCTCTTGCAGGTACGTAGATAGAAGACAACAGCTTGATGAGTGTCACACGATGGCAATTCATCCTTTTTTTCTGAAACTACCGTTTCTACTAGGAACTTGTTATACTGATTAGTGCCTGATTAAATGACTAGTTTTGTAATTAGCTCTGCTGCTGCCACCCCTCGAAACACTTGCAATGCAAACATTACAATTAGCTTTCATTTGTAATTAGTAATTCCAGACTGCGGACATGACTGCTGCCCAGCTGTTTTCAAACAGTGTGCCGCACCCATAAGTGGTGGGCAACGCTTGTTTACAGCAAATGCTTTTTCATGTCAATTTGCATAAATGGACGAGAGGGGGGACATTTAAATACATTTATAAATGGGTCGGAAGTTGATCAAACAACCTGTAGCCAACCATACCTCAAAATTCACACGGATCAGAGTTTGGATAGGTGCATCCCGAATTTCTACTATTACTTCAGTTAGTCAAATATTTTTCCTATAGTACATTTGATACAATTGCTTGCCAGAAAGAATAAAAAGATATGAGCATGTTTTTACACTTCTGACAGCACTTTGTGGTCAGAGCACCTGTTAAAGTCGGCAGTTAAGAGTTTCTTCAAATTTCTTTTCCTTCTGCTCTGTAGAGAACAAGGGTGTAAACTCAACGCGGCTGGTAGCCTGTATCACCACCTTGTACTTGTTCAGCAAGATCAGGGCCCAGCTCATGGTCAAACACGCCATGACCATGCAACCCTACCTGACCACCAAGTGCAACGTAAGTCGTCTTTGTCATCTAATCCATTTTCATATTGCTTAAAAACGTGGATTCGCAAAAGGAATTCGCAGGAAGGTGCTGCCTTTACAGGTCATAGTGGAAAATTATTTTAAACAGTCATATCTCTAACACGGTCAAGGTCAAATGATGTGAAATTTGGCGCACATATCTAATTATCCTTGCTCAACAAATCAATGAACACCATATTGGATTTTGTATCAGTTTGATTTTCTTGGAAACCAGTTTTCCCTCTCAGGCTTTTTCATTTATTTACTAGATGTATTTATCAGAGTGGGTGACTGCATCATTTATACAGTCGACCAATATAAGGTGCCACAAATAAGAAAGAAAGAAGAAAAGACTACAAGATAATTGCAAATGGCCGTAGAAAATGTATTTGCGTTGTTGCTTAACAGACTTGAAACTGACATTTTTCACATTAGTATAACTTAGTGATTTGTGCAATGAGTGACTGCAAAATTCATAGGGACCACATTTTTTCTGTTAATCCCATAGTGCTAATGGCTTCATAGTGACCTGCAGCCACATTGGTAACGCTTTGTTAGTTATATTATTGAAACTATAATGCTAGATGTTTAATGTGTTTTAATTAATAATATATAGTCAGTAGGTTAAGCATTGTGGTTGTCTTGCCACTTGACTTCATTGTGATCTGTTTGCAGTAAAAATCTCAGAGTTTATAATTATTATAATAATTGGTGTTATATTGCATCTATTGCAGACTGCCAATGACTTCATGGTCATCTGTAATGTGGCGAAGATCTTGGAGCTTGTGGTTCCTCTGATGGAGCACCCAAGTGAGACCTTCCTTGCCACCATAGAAGAAGACCTCATGAAGCTCATCATCAAATATGGCATGACGGTATGTGGAATTGAATTTCTAGGAACCAATATGTACAAAATAAGTCTTCTTGTGAATTGATCTTGTGAACTGATTTTGCAGGGTATTATTATTTGGCATATGGCTGAACAATTAATCGTAGATAATCCGTATCTCATGATTTTAATTTGGCAATATTGAAGTGTTTGTTAAATATATATATATATATACAATCTTTGAATATGCAACATGCACCCATGTGACCAAAACTAAAGTGAAGATCAAGCAGGCAGAGAAACCTTACATAGACAATCTTTGGAAAAATGTAGTGGCGAGCAAAGTTGGAAAAGAATGGATTGGCCCAACGTTGGAGATCAAAATCCTTCTCCCGAGTCTAAAAGTGTATAATTGTCATCTGGAGATACTTTGGTTTTAAACCAAACGAGTACAGATTCTGTGCAAGGTTCGCTTTAGGTTTGTGCCCCAAGGTAATAAAGTAGTAATTACTTATTTATTTGAATTTTTGTATATAAGGACCACAATAAGATTAAGAGTAACTGACAGTAAGAGTGAAAACAAGACTTTGTAGTCGCTGCTGCTTTGAGAAATACTGCACTGAAAAAAGTATTGTTTCCTCAAACGGAGGCAAATAATTGTAATTAATTAATCACAATATTTGGCAAAATATTCTGGATTATCATTATCACTGCCATAGTGAAGGAGCGATCCTTTAGCAATATAACAGCCAATAAATTTGGATAGCCCGTCATTTTCATCTTCCCTCACTTTTGGGTCACAGTTTTGGGCAGAACACCAGTGTAGCACCAGTCTTGGTTTTAAAATGTAAAGTGTAATCCAGCACAGTATATAGATGGCATGTTGGTTTTCAACACTTAAATCTCTGTCCTTCTTCTAGGTGGTCCAGCACTGTGTGAGCTGTCTAGGAGCTGTTGTTAACAAAGTCACCCACAACTACAAGTTTGTCTGGGCTTGCTTCAACAGGTTCTATGGTGAGATGCACGAATAGCAACTTAGACCCTATACACTCAGTACATATAGTTTTTGCAATCATTACACATCAGTCTGCAATATTGTACTTTGAATTGTCACATTTCTCACATTCAAAGGCAGAGAATATAACTTAAACAATTGTAATGTAAGAAACAAAATTTCCTAGCTTCCTAGTTTTTTGTGAGAAGCCATGCCCACTGTCATGCCCCCTTTGGCCAATTGATGTGAAAAGTTAATCAGTTCTTCCTTGTCCCATGACCAACCTTTCCACACAGTTTTGTGCAAATCCATTCATAACTTTTTGAGAGATCCTGCTAACAGACAAACACACCCTGTCCAACTCGTTGGCAGAGGTAACAACTAGGAAACACTAGTGATGTAAGGCTCCTTAATTGTTAAGAATTAATCTAAAAAGTGTTTTTGTTTACTCCAGGTGCGCTTAACAAGTTGAAGATTCAGCATCAGGAGGATCCTAACAGCACCACGTTGGTAGCCAACAAGCCTTTCCTGCTGCGATCGCTCTTCACTGTGGGCGCCCTGGGACGACACTTTGACTTTGATCTGGAGGAGTTCAAGGGCACCAACAAGGTAGGATGGCAACTGATATTTATTTATATTTTACATGTGCAGTATCTTTTTTTTGTTATTCCTGTTATGTAAATAATTTCAAATTTGGCTTTTTATGGACACTGTACAGTGGCAACATTTCTAAAACACTGGGATGTTATCCAAAGACAGACAACATTAATCATATTAAGTCAAATTTAATACTGTGTTTTGGACACCACAGCAAGAAAACAGCCACTGTTGGAGAGAATGTGAAATTAAATAAATTAGAATAGATTGACACAGTTTAGAATAGTGTAAGCACTGCAACCTAAGATAGAGCCAGGACCAAAACCATTGTTGCCCTACCACTTCTGCTACAACAAATGGTAAAGGATACACTGTCTCTCACACAGCTTTATTTACCATGTGTGTATGTTTGTGTACAGGTGGTGATTAAGGAGAAAGTGCTGGAGCTGCTACTCTACTTCACCAAACATGAGGATGAGGAGGTCAAGACCAAAGCCATCATTGGCTTAGGTAAGAAGACCATGCTTAGATATATGCTTGTATCTGAGAAGTGTAAAGGTCACCATATTGTTTGCACATACAAAAGGAGTAGCGACTGAGTATAAGGTTGATAGCATGGGTTTGTTTGTAACTGTTTCACTGACTTTCTGTCAGGTACATACTAAGAATTTGCAAAAGGGGGTCTACAATAAGGCTGGGGACATGCTAGAGGATTATTGGGCCAGTTTACATCAGATTTGCCCATTTTAATGAATTGAGGGGAAATCTTAATTGGAGGCTCGGTCGGGACTGATGGTCAGCAAAGATTATCTGATTATGTTAGGAGTTTACAAATTCAATCTCGACCATCCCGATTGACTAGTATCAGACATGTTTGATATTTACATCCTGACATCTGCATGGGTCCTGAACAAGTCCTGTAATTTGTCAGCATCACAGCTTCATCCTAGGAGTGGAGAATGCCAGTAGTGAAGTGAGGTGAAGCCGAAGTGTTCATATTATAGTTATATTAATGATCATATAGCATAACTATTTAAAGAGCATAACAGCAGTAAACTAAGTTTTTTTAAGATGCAAACATCGTTCTTTGGCTTCTGTATTGTAAATGGCATTAATCCTGTATTTAATTTCAACATTTTTCTAATTAAGACAGTTGTTGCACTGCTGTCTGTGGGCTGAAAGTTTCAACTGTGGTGCACTTCTGGCTACACCTCAATCAGTGATGTCAAGGCAGATATTTAGCCTTTGACAGCATCAAATGCTTTGAGATCAGAAAATTGTTACCGCCCCCGAATACAGATTGGTCATCTGTTATCATAGACACACACCCCTATTCGCTCTCGCTCCCCAACACACTTTTTTGTATCTTTCACAATTGTGTACTAGACGAAGACTGGCTGGAAACAGGGTGTCTACGCACTCTTTAAGGTCGTTGAAATTAAAATCTTCATGAATACCAAGATCTCTTTTTGTGTTTTGTGTTTGTTTTTTCAGTGCATATTAATGCATGCTTGATCATGCAGGTTCCTATGAGATTTGAGGTTGTGATGTCAGTGCTGTATTAGGAATCAGCAGGATGAACAGTTACATTGATAAATGTGTGATACCCCATCTTTGCCTAATCGTGTAGTGTGAGCGTATTTATGACTGAGAGAAAAAAAATATGTGAAATGTGTCGTGTGTGTTATGCAATGTGTTTTCAAAATCAGTTAGGTCTTCTAGTGTGTCAGGTCAAAACAAGGTAGTGTTTTTGTTACTGATTAGCCAAGACACTGCTGTGTGTTTGTAGGGGATGACATGTTTCCTTTAGCTTATTCTAACATGTCTTTGCTCTGTGTCATTCTCTTCTCTCAGGCTTCCTTGTGATCATGCATCCCAGCCAGATGTTTGTTCCCGAGGTGAAGTCCTTGTACAATGGTATCCTGGCCGACAGCACCTCCTCCATCAACCTCAAGATCCAGATCCTCAAAAACCTCCAGACATACCTGCAGGAGGAGGACACACGGATGCAGGAGGCTGACAGAGAATGTACGTGAAGGCCTGGTCACAGCTGTAGTAGTTGCAGTGATGCTCCCATTTGACAGCCTCATGACTCAGGGCTGCAGACTATTTCCACAGATGGCTAGCAGTCTTTGTTGGCACCAGCAGACATTTTGGTGGCACAAATATGTTGGCTCTGAAACTGTTTAACACACAGTAATTAATACATTGTTTGTTTATTTCTGCAGCAATTAATAGAATCTGATAAATTTGGATGCCTACATTATTTTCTACTTCTGTTGTGTTGCCCTGTATGTGATAACGCACTGCATCCTGCTGTTAGTTAAGTTCGAGTCCATCCAGCTACAAATTGTTCCGTAGTGTAAACAGAAAAACTCTTGTACACTTAGAACCATGCAGTTTTCCCTTTTTTAATTCTGAGCTTTCGGTCATGAGTGGCCTTCATCAGAGTGTCACAGAATATTTTTATAAACTTTTCTTTGTGTCCCTGCAGGGAAGAAACTGTCAAAACAGGAGGATCTGAAGGAGATGGGGGACATCTCTTCAGGGATGAGCAGCTCCATTATGCAGCTCTATCTTAAGCAGGTGCTGGAGGCATTCTTCCACACCCAATCCAGTGTACGGCACTTTGCTCTCAATGTCATTGCCCTCACACTCAACCAGGGTCTCATCCACCCAGTACAGGTAAGAAGGGAGGCAGATTTTATACTTGTGATATCAACTCCTTACAGATACATTATGGTCAATTTGTGCTATGGGGCAGAAAAACCTTAATTATTTCCCCTTTAACCCATAACTCATATACACATGTATGCAGGTTGTTATGTAAACATCTAATGCATCCCAACTGAGATCTTTTTTTTGTCCTATGTCTGCAGTGTGTCCCCTACCTCATCGCCATGGGAACGGACCCAGAGCCCAGCATGAGGAACAAAGCTGACCAGCAGCTGGTGGAGATTGACAAGAAGTACACAGGATTCATCCATGTGAGTTTGAGTCCACAGTCATGTCCAGTTTCTAAATGAATAACTCCCTTTGCTACTTGAGGACTTGAGTTACGCAAGTCAGTTGTACCTAGATGAGGAATTCAAAATTAGTCTAAAAAGTTAGTTAGAAATTGACAGAGTGGTTAACTATCAGTTCTCCTCTATCAGCTCTCAATACTGAGTGGCCATTAGATGATCACTCAACCAAGCTAGCAACATCTTGGCTCTTGAAGAGATAGAATGCCCAAGATGTGCCAGTCTAACCTTTCTTCCTCATTGTCTTTCTCAGATGAAGGCAGTAGCTGGGATGAAGATGTCATACCAGGTGCAGCAGGCCATCGCCTCGTCCCGCAAGGCCATCATAAGAGGTTTCAGACAGGACGAGACTCACTCAGCACTCTGCTCCCACCTCTTCACTATGGTTAGGGGGAACCGGCAGCACCGGAGGGCCTTCCTCATCTCACTGCTCAACCTCTTCGATGACAGTGCTGTGAGTTAACCTGCACTCATTTTAACAGCCGCTAAAACACATGCTAGTGAAAACAAACTTGGTGTTTGTTAACACGTTTGTCAGCTGTGAGTGTCTTAGCATGAAATGTAATCGATGTAGTAAGAATTTTCTGTGACTGTCAGGGATGCAGGCAACACCTCTAATTTTTTAGCAACACCTTTTATAGAGACGACAAAGGGTTTGTTGTGTAAATATGTTACATTTGATTGGTGTACAGTCTTCCAAATCTAACAGTCTACTGAAACAGGTTTTTCAAGGGCTGATGCTGATTTTTAGAGGGCAAGGGGGCCGATAACCAATATAACATAAATGTATAATATTTCTAAGTATAATATAGAGATATTTTTAAGATGAATTACACAAAAAAATGTTTCGACTACATATTGGCATATTCTATAAACCTGTTCAGACCTCTGAAACCTGATCTATTAAACTGGAAACTGCTATTCGTACTGACACAAAACCACTGAGCAGAGTTGAACATGCCATCATATTTTCAATATTCACTTTCTGCTTTACGCTTGCCAGTACTGCTGCCAAGTTTTAAAAATGCTTACAACTGAACGTTGCAATGTGAGTGATGGGTAATTTCAGTTTACCCAACCCAAATTTGCTTTCTACTTTCTCTCAATCACACTCTCCCCCTCTCTCTTCTCCTTTTGTCTCTGCAGAAGACAGAAGTGAACATGTTGCTGTTTATAGCAGACAACCTGGCCTGTTTCCCATACCAGAGCCAGGAGGAGCCTCTCTTCATCATGCACCACATAGACATCACCCTGTCTGTGTCTGGCAGCAACTTGTTGCAAACCTTCAAAGAGGTAGGAAACCATTACTGAAAGTTGCTTACATCTAAAGGTTGCTGGTTGGGCTGTGCTTCCCATCAGGATATGAAGTTGAAGAATCTTTAAGAGCACACAACAGAAAAAACTAGTAATAAATGTTAGGTTAATGGAGCCCATTCAAGATTTGGATTCAGTTCAGTTTCTTTCCTGTCCTAGCTTCTGCTAAAGGAGCCGAGGCGCAAGGAGAAAAAGGTAAAGAAGGAGTGGAAGAATACATCGGATGGGGAGGAAGAAGAGGAGAAGATGAACTGCGACTCTCCCAGGAGTGACAATGAAGAAAACAGCAACAGTGAGGATGAAGAAGTGGTACGGCGGCCCAAAAAGGCCAGAAAACCTGTGGCAGCCGCAGAGAGCTCAGAGTCGGACTCGGATCTGGAGGATTTGAAAGTGGACGATGTGGAGAAAGTATTGAGGCGCCTCCCGGAGAATCCTGCAGCTCTCTTGGACTTCGCCAACGCTGTGCAGGGCATCCTGTTGCTGCTGGTGCTCAAACAGCATCTGAAGAACCAATACGGATTTTCCGACAGGTAAGATCTAAAAATTATATTATCATACGCTTTATCTAAAAGGATATACCTTAACTTTTCAATATGGATTACTTGTATCCATTCAACTATTTATTTGTAGCTTATGGACAATAAGCCATATAAGAAATTCTATGCCTCCGTCACTGACACATTTTTTATTTTTTATTCCCAACAGTAAAATTCAGAAGTATTCTCCCACGGAGTCAGCCAAGGTGTATGATAAGGCAGTGAACAGAAAAAGCAATGTTCACTTCAACCCCCGACAGACCATCGACTTCATCTCCAACAACATAGCTCACGCCTCACTCACCGATGACGTCAAAAGACGGATAGTCAGACAGTACCTAGATGTAAGTAAAAGGGCCTAACCAGTTTTGGATCCCCTGCCAATATTTAATTAACAAAATTACAGATTACCAATTCATCTTCCAATAGACATTTTGTGATATTATTTCCTTTCCTCTCATCACTCACTTAGATTAGCGTTTAAAGAAAAATGTTTCCTTGAATTTGGTTCAAAACTGTGTTCACATTTCAGTCACATCAGACATTATGCTTTTCTTCTTGGATCTATCATAATCAATAATACAAACCAATGTATGCTGATATAAAAATGTAAGCCTATATTGGCTGATAATTTAATTGTATTTGACATTCCTGTCTGGTCTTGGTCAGTGACAAATGTCATCTGGCTAGTTTTAGCCACAGCTATGCATTCAGTTATGCCATCAAATCTTTCAAGGCCCCAATAGTTTGCAGTGGTTACCCCAATTCCATTCTGTAACACTTTGCTCTAGGAAATAGAAATTTAACTGCTGTGGACTGCGAAACTTAAAGTTTGGTGTGTCTCTGAAGATCAATTCCTCCTCTTTTCACTCCACAGTTCAAGGTTCTGATGGAACACCTGGACCCAGACGAGGAGGATGAGGAAGGAGAAGCGTCTGCTAGTGCTAACATCAGAAACAAAGCCATAAATGCCCTGCTGGGAGGCTCCGGCCCCATGTCAGGACCCAGTCCACGCAATCAGGCAGGACCAGAGACGGATGATGATGACAGTGATGGCGATGAGAGGAACCCCGGGGTGAGACAGACACACAGTATTCATGAAATACATTTAAATTTGTGGAGAAAAAAAAATAAAAGATGTTATTTTCCTTACTTTCTTTTAAAAGATGTTCCTTGAACTTTTCTCCCCTCTCCTCTCTCCAGTCCTCTCGAAGGTCAAAGCGATTGGGCGACTCCTCGGACCCGGGCCGTATGAATGAGACAGTGGATGCTATGGATGTGATTGCCCTCTGCTGCCCCAAGTACAAGGACCGGCCGCAGATAGCTAGGGTCATCCAGAAGACCTCCAATGGATACAGCATCCACTGGATGGCCGGCTCGTACTCGGGGCCCTGGGCGGAGGCCAAGAAACGGGATGGCCGCAAACTGGTGCCTTGGGTGGACACTATTAAGGAGTCGGACATCATCTTCAAGAAGATTGCCTTGACCAGCAACCACAAACTGAGCAACAAAGTAGTGCAGACTTTACGCTCGCTGTATGCAGCGCGGGAGGGAGGGGCTAGCTAATGGCCCCCGTTGTTGTTGTTGTTTTTTTTTTTTTTTTTGTTTTGTTTTTTTTTGGTCCCCCGCCCCATTTCTACTTTATCTATCAGACACCTCCTCCTCCCTGCTCCTGCTCCTCCTCAACCTGCCACCTCCAACAACACAGCCAAACTTCACTGGATTCCTACCCTCCTCCTCTCCCTCCTCATTTTTGTAAGAAAACACAAGAGGGCAAGAATATTTGACACTACATACTTTTACATGCGTTATTCTTGCAGAAATGAAAATGAAACAAAAACATAAGACTTATTATATTAGAGAGACTGCTCATGTTTTGTTTGTGTACAAGTGCAGAGGATAGAATCCAGAAGGCATTAAAGGAATAATTCACTCAAATTATCCCTTAAAAAAGGCTATCAGAGAAGAGACCTGGAGGGAAATGTTTTGTCAACATTGTTGTGGGAGCTCCTTCGCTGTTGTGCAGCAGATTCTAGTCGCTCATTTCTACTCCCACTGTATCATAGTTTAACACGACAAAAAACTAAAATGTTTATATCTCTGAAGACAAAAAAGCTGTAAAAAAAAGAATAAAACCTTAAGTGAATGTTGGAAATTAGTCTTTTTGATGTTCTTATTAAAAAGTGTTTTTGGAGTTTATTATACTACTAGCACCCTGATGGTTTTTCCTTTTAGCTTTTAGACCTTTGGAAAAAAATAACAAAAAAAAAAGAAAAAAAGAAGAATTTTTATTTTTGTTCACTTTTATTTGTCCATGCTGTACAATGGCAGAGTCCTCTGGATATAATTTATTCTATTTCGAACTACGCATGCAGTATATGTGGCCTATTGCAGGAGGATATTTTGTAAATGTAGATTTTGTTGTATTAGGTCACCCTAGTAATAAGAGGAAAGGGGATTCATACCCCTTTTGTGGAACAAATACTGCAATAAATTTTCTACTTCTCTTTGTCACTTGTCTGCTCAAAGTGTCAATCTGATCTTTTCATTTTGCAAATAACGACAGATTATCATACGATATGTTGTACCTAATGCAGGTACTATAACAATAGTAAGCTATTGAGCAAATTCAACTGTTGCAAACCAGGTATTTCCGGGTTCCACCAGACAAAGATGGACAAATGTTTTTAAGTTGGGCTGCAATGAAAAGCTATTATATATACTATATATCCAAAGGAACTTCATTGGGGTTCTTTCAGTTTCCGTCTGGTCAATCCGCCAAGTGAAACACAATAACAGTGCTTGAATAACTTGGCTTGAGATAGATGGCTTGCCAATTACCTGATGGTATCGCTCAAAACCAGTAGATCACCGTTTCTGCGTCTCACATGAAGTGATGGAGAGAGCCTTAAATCAGCCCCCCGTTGCTGCAAGATGACTCTCTTTCCCATTGCAGCAAGTGTTTTTTTTTTTTGTATTTTAGATATACAAAAAAAAGTGGCACCCTCAGGCGTGGCCATAAGTTGTACTCGTAATTCTAACCAATTATACCATTAAATCCATGGACAATACAGCAACTTCATGGTAGTTTTGCCAGGTGTTTCTGTCAGTCATTGTCACATCGGCAAGCATAGCTTAGGACTTCATTACAATATCAGAGTTCATCGGTTGCATTTGATGATACAAGGTTTAATAATCGCAAAGTTACTGAGTCATTTCCATGGATGTATAAAGGTCCGACTGCTAAAAGTGTTTCTCTGACGCCTACAGAGAAAGCCTTTTGGTCCAAGAGGCTTTCCGTACCCTGTGCGAACGTCATCAGTCGTCCGTTGGTTTGTATTGCTTTGGCGGTTTTTGTGAGTGTCGTCTGTAGAGTTGTACAACATTACTTTCCAGCTACGAGAAATGGATCGGTATGTTTTGAATAAGATTAAAGAACCGTAAAACGTTGTGTCGTTTCGGTGAAAATAATCATTAGTCAAAGGTGTTTAGTTTGACGAAAACTAACGTAACATAACGTAGCTAATTCGTTGTATTGTGTTTTGTTTAGCATTGCTAGCCAGCCGCCCTGTGGTGGTTTTGGTAACGTTATAGCCAGTTAGCTACGCTGCGTTATCAAGCAGTGGCCATAACTTTATTGTAAACTAACGTTAACGTTACTTCCTAACTACTTTGTGCTTGGACTATGAACATACATTGCCCGGCATGCTCAATTTAGTTGTATTCAAAACAACTACAGATTGCTGCAACTAGCTAAGCTAACTAAATTAATGTTTTCTGACAGACTTGACGTCAGCTGTGGCCAAGTGAAGTGAAATTCAGACTATGGCTAACATTGTCGCAGTGATATGTAATTTGACGAACTGGAGGAGTTGATGTTACTGTAGAAGAACGTTATACCACATTACCTAGGCCTGTTTCTTTTTGTGTGACTTCTGTCCAGTGGGAGGATGAGCCGAGCCCCCAGCAGCAGACTGTCGGAACTGCCTATGCGGGTGGCAGACAGCAACAGGATGAGCATGGTGTATACTACACCTCAGAGGTTGGTTTACAGTGTTTTGTGTAACACGGGATTATAGAGGCAATACTTTATCATTCAATTCAGACAGTGTAGCCGAGACACTGCTTACTTGTGCTAGGTCTAACTACTCCCATACGACAACATGAAACCTATTTGATAATACTAGTGCAGTGCCCGTTCAAAACATGCCTGTTCGGAACGGGCCGATTGCTTGGCCTCCGGTATTGCTGCTTGCAGCTTTCTCGAGAACTGCTCATCCAAACAACTTCACAGTCGGCACTGCACGTCCTTGGGTCCCCAGCAATACACCCACCAAGTGTGAAGTAGATCGGACGAACAGTTCTCGAGATATGCGAAGGACACACATAGAGACAGAGATTCCTTGCTTTATAGTATGATGTCATTGTAGCAAACATATTACAGTATGATTACCCAGTTTGACCTATGCTGTTGAGGACTTGAAGTGACAGTATGACACAGAAACAAGATAATGAGTATGGTTTCATGCCATTTCCCATGAGATGAGAGACTCATCCCCAGGACAAGACAGATAAATAAAGTTTATTGCCAAGTAAGTTTTCACAGTACATACCAAAGCAAATTCCTTGTACTGTGAAAACTTACTTGGCAATAAACTTTATTCTGATTCTGATTCTGATATATCGGGGAATTATATCATTAGAGGCTGCCTAATTTATATTTCAACCTAATGTCGGCATTGGCTCCTATTTACAGACATTTGTAATTGAAGATATGGTGACCCAATGAAAAAAGCCAATAATTGTGATGTCAGTTGAATTGGAGGACTTCTGAAGAGATTTGTTCAGATAGAAAGACATCAACAATCGGAACATGTTGTCATTTGTTTTTCCTGCAACAGCCAAATTTAACAGCTATATAAAACTCTCATGTTGTCACACTGCTCCCATTCATTTCTAAAGGACAATCCTGTTTTGTTTTTTTGTGTGTGTATGTGTATTCTGCTGTTAACATCCCTGATCATTACTGTATGTGTGATGTACAGTTCTATCTATATGAGTATTGACCATGAGGTATGGTTTTATTTCTTTACAGTAAACAGCCTTCATTCGGAAAGCTCAACATACCCAAACCTCAGTCTGTGACCTCTGAAAGAAGGACCAGCTTCTTTGGTGCCCGGTATGTAAAATTCCACGAAACCGAAAGCAGACAAGCGATGATGGTTGGCATGCCGTGTCTCATTCTAGGAGTGGGCTGAATTATATAACTTTTTGAGTACTCTAGAGTCTGATCCAAAAAAATCTGTATTGGTGACAAGTTAATATTGTGAACTTTTGACTGCAGGACTAGTGGAGCCGGCTTGCCTCGCAACAGCACCTTGGGAGGGTTTGGAGGAGCTGAGAAGATCAAGGATGTCAGACCTCTGCATGATAAGGCCTTTGTTCAGCAGTGTGTCAGACAGCTGTGTGAAGTATGAAGGCTTTCTTTCTCGATCTGTGTGTATATATACACACTGCATGCACTTATTGTCAAATGTAATATTGCCCCAACCTTTTTGTTAGGTTAGTAAATTAATATATTTACTCTCCTGTATTTCTGTCCAGTATTTGTCAGGATTTCATTTCTTGTGAGATCTTTCCTCTTCTTGGTCTACACCTGTGTCAGTTGCATAAAGGGCTTTGAGTTCGAGCAATTCATAATTATAATTAAATCTCTCCTCCAGTTTTTGCTAGAAAAGCTTTTTTTTTTCTTTCCATGTGAACCAAGGTGCTCGTCTGTTGCGCTTATTGTTTTGATGTGTCCCATTGCCAAGAATGTTTGCTCGCATGGGTTGAGCCGAAAATGGACAGCAGCTTTGCGCTCAATCCATCACACACCTCGTCAAATTGCCTTTTGTCAAGTTTGTGGCACACTTGTTTATGGAGAAGGAAAAATCTTGTGCAATTCCAATCTTTTGGTTCTACCCAGCCTGACTCTTTTTTTGCTTCTTTGTAGTTCCTGTCAGAGAACGGTTTCCCAGGCTCTGTGTCAACCAAAATGCTC
Organism: Centroberyx affinis; assembly: GCF_046629955.1. NCBI lineage: Eukaryota > Metazoa > Chordata > Actinopteri > Beryciformes > Berycidae > Centroberyx > Centroberyx affinis. The sequence goes on along the minus strand of NW_027278960.1, from coordinate 155,699 downwards.
CAGTCTCCCTCCTCCAAGGAGTTTTTTAAGATGTTTGAGTTCATCTATAGCCAGCTGGACCCAACCTTTCAGATGCCAACCTCAAAAGTAGAAGAGGAGGTGCCACGTATCCTGAAAGACCTGGGGTAAAATGTTTTTGGTTTTTGGGGTTTGTTTTACACATCAATACAACATCAAGAATTTTTGTGCACTTGCCCAATCAGGCTAGTCTCTATTCTGGAAACCTGCAAGTATAAAATAAAGTGGGGCTAATGTGATTTTAATCTCTAAACCACAATTTAATATATTCAATATTTGTTTTTTTGGTATTCCTGTTATGAGATAGAATTCACATGCATGCTGTTTATTGAATTCTTTCATCACATGATCCAATTGAGATAATTAATTTTCACCACAGACACTAGGCTCATTAAAACATACTAGCAGTCTTGTCATGTGGGGACCCATCAGAAACAAGCTCCATGAGCCGCCACTTTGGGTCCTCTCCCATAGTCCCATCTCCCAAGAAACTCTGCTCTGGGTGGCTGACTGTTTCTGTTTCTCTCTCTCTCTCTCTATTTCTGGTTTAAGGTATCCGTTTGCTCTCTCTAAGAGCTCGATGTATTCTGTTGGAGCTCCACACACCTGGCCCCAGGTCCTGGGCTCTCTCATCTGGCTAATTGACACTGTCAAGGTGAGGAGCAAACAACACTTTCCCATAGAAATCAGAGAGGGCATGTATTGACTGACATTAGATTCATTTGCAAAATGGGACAAAAAGAGATGACAACTGAAAGAAAGCAACCTAGATGCACTAATCTAAAGATAGCCATATATTTTCTACTGGTGAATTGTATAATTACTGAAGCATTCTATGAAATGTGTTTGTATGTGTGTCAGGTCTACTGGTGTATGAGTAAGCAGGAGCTGCTGTTCAGTGATTTCTCTGAAGACAACATCAATATCGAGGAAGGGGCTGAGTATAACAAGGTACAGTGGCAGCAGTTTTAATCAGCAATATGAAGCATAGAATACTATAGGCAATATTTACTTGTAAATTGTATTCTTTTAGCTGACGCTTTAATGCAAAATGACATGCAGCGAATGAGAAAATGGGGGTACTCAGACATGTCAACAGGACATGTTTGTCACTGGGATCAATCCTCAGACCTTCTAGTTATAAGCTGTTACATATGGTCTCTGTGCTATTATGTCTGGATATACAGCCATGTTTTCCACACTACTGCTTCACTGTGTTTCAATGATCACACTGCCAAAACAGGCAGCGTTTTGTATAATATCTGACACACTCGCTGCACCCTTTCTCATTTTCTCTCTTCTGTACATATCCATGTCTCCCTTTCTCTCGTCTTCTTCTCTTTGACTTTGTTCCTGCAGCTCTTCCTAGACTACACAGCTGAGACATACGGCAAGTTTATGCAGGGAGCCGACACATTTGAAGATGAGGATGACACATACCTATCTAAATTAAGTAAGCACTTCACCTATCTCTGAAAATAGGTGGAATGTATGTATGCATTTGTGTTTGTTTATTTAAGGATCATGCCAGTCAATTTTAATCAATGTCACAAAGTTCATCTGCAGAAAAAAAAAAAAAAAGTATATATTTTTTTTTTTTTTCAAGAGACCTGACCAATAAGGAGGGAATGTATATTTCACTTTTTAAGGAAAAAATGAATACAGTATATCATCTCTTTTGACATCAAATTAGCTTGCAACAGTTTTGACATTGATATTGCTGAAATGTGTGTAACAAGAAATTAATGTAATGAACAATTTATTGTGTCTCCATCTTCCATAGAGAAGCTTTACAACGTTGATGAGGCCCTGCTGGCTTCGATGGAGGAGAAGCACAGAATACTAAGTGATGAGGTGGAACGGCTGGAGAAAGAGAGCCAAACGGTCGGCATAATTTTTACATTTACACTTCTTAACTAGAACAGTCATTTTACACCCCATACAGGAATAATATAATATATTAGAAACTTCAGCTATTACTCATACTGCAGTAATTCTTAGCGAGCAACAAGTCTTTGCCACTTTTACTGTCTCTTGCCTTCATTTACTCAATGCTCCACTGCTGCGAGAGAAACGTCACAGAGAAGAAAAGGAGACATTTATGACTCCATTTGAAGCGCACTGCTTTTTGGCTGTGGTTGAAATATTATCAACCCCCAGGCTATAGCAGGCTGTGCACTAGGTTCCGCTCTGAGTTGTATCATTAATATTAAACATATTTTTCAGTGTAAGCAACAACTAAATGGAATAAGATTTGTTAAGACAGGTTTACAGAAGACCCTAACATCTCCTTCTCCTTCATAGGACCGTCTGATGACCAAGAGGATGGAGAAGGTGAAGCTCCAGACAGACCTCAAGAAGCTCCAGAGTTATCGTAGCAGCCTGGAGTCCTTCAAAGCCGACCTGGAGAGCAAAGCCTCAGAACTAAACGAAGAGCTGGAGGCCACTGGTAAATGGGGGAATTAAAAGCTCCTTCTACTCGTGCAGTCAGTCTTTTCCTTGGCAGAACACATTGATTCCTGTGGGGATCTCATAACTTATGGATCTGAATATTCCAGTTACAGTGATGTCTTCTGTGTTTATTACTTTGCACTACATGTTTTAATCTATATTTTACACCAGAAATTGGTGCTGGGCCTATTTTATTTTATTTTTATAGGTTAATGGGACTCATGTCTCGAGCTAAGAAGCATTGTTTGGCATGATGTGGATTGCATATGTTCAATACATCTTATTTTCTATCAATAATAATTACGTATAACAATACTTACTTGTTTACCTTCCGCCAAGCAATATCGTTCTTAAACCGTAGCTAAATGTCATAAGCAACACATAAGTAGCGAAGTGATGATTTTTGCTCAGCCCATTGCTACTTAATTTAACTGCATATAGTCACAGATGTGTGTTTATCAGGTTTTTTACAACAGCTTCGAGCATTACCCAGCAAATCAGGACCAGACTGAAACTGTGCAGATATTGTATATTGTATGTCTTTATTTTTGTCTATCTCTCCTTCCGTAGGCCATCATCTGGAGTCTCTTAAACAGGAGCAGGACAGACTGCAGCATCTCCTGCAGAACCAGAAATTCACTCCGGCTGATGTGGAGAGGATCAACAGGGAGAAGAGGGAACTCCAGCAGACCATCTCCAGTCTCACCAAGCCCCTTGAGGAAGCAGAGCAGCATATGTGGAATGAAGAGATTGCCCTGGCCAAAGTGAAAGAGAAGGTTTGTACTCCTCATTGGTATGCAAGGAGGAGCAGCATTGGTGACATTTGGTTAGGAGTCTAATGATATGCTCAGATCACGATATGATATTGTGACAAAGCTAGCTAATAAAAAGTTGCATGTGATGGAACAAGTCTACATGAAGCTAGTTGTTTCTTTCTTAATATGAAGGATGAAAGGGAAGAGGGATTAAATGGAGAAGGATTAATTTCTCATTGTCTTGAAATATTGTGGATCATCTTTTTTTTAGTGATACCCAGTTTAAGCGTAGTCAATCTAGATTGGCAGTATAATTTTCAGTTCAATGATACACATTTTGACCTTTGACTTCTCTTCTTCCTTTTCTCCCTTGTACACCCTCCCTGTCATCCCCCACTATCCCAGGCGGAGTTGAAGCTAGTAGAGTACCACAAGCTAGCACGCAAGTTGAAGCTGATACCAGTGTCTGCAAAGAACGCCTGCGGCAATGATTTTGAGATCAGGACCACCTCTGAGTTTGGACCCAGCACCATGGTTCAGTATAAAGCGCAGATACAGGTAGTTAAAACTCTCCATATACATTCATGCTTCTGAGTATGAGATGGAATAGAATAACTAATAAGATTAAGTAAAAATAACAGTTCTTCATCTGCCAATGCAGTTTGAGTCCCAAGATGTGTTTTTTTTCATTTAATAGTCTAACAGATATTGGCACAAAACTGTTAAGGACTTTTCTAGTTTTGAAAGGATATAATAAGATAATTTAATCTTCTTATTACTGGACTTACACAGAATTAAGTTTCAGATAATTTTATTGTAGGTGTATTTAATTCTGTAGTGTAATTATGAGAGTTGATGCCTCAATGCCCATCTTTTTGGCAAAAGACAATGCTTTCATTTTTATTACTGTACTATTGTTCATCTTGGTTATGGGTCTTAATCGACTTTATGCAGTGATCTATGACTTGGTTCTTGCATATAATTGCATACTGTATATTGAAATGTGTATTCCATCGTAGGCCTACAAAAATCTGTCATGTTATTGCATCTGAAGATGGATTGATTTTGGTATTCCATGTAACTGTACTGGTCCATTCTGATGTTTAGAAATTGATCAGTAATGTGGAGGAGGAAAACAGTCGACTGGCCATGATGAAGCTCAGTCTGGATGAGTCTATTGAACAGGTAACAATGTTGTGATTACTGATACACTGTATACATCTAGGATAAGTCCAATACTTATCTAGGATAAGTTACAATAAACAGCAGCTGCATTTTATTCTGGTTGCATTGCGACATGTTAAATGGTTAACTGTGAATTTTCCAACAGGTGAATTCTAACTTCTTGGACAAGTCCAATGACCTGAAGCAGCTGAGAGAGCAGATTCGCAGGCTGGATGAGCGGTTGGAGCATGACATGCAGGTACAGTACATGTAGTACAGTCTAGTCCATTGGCATTGACCTCCCATATTAGTGACCCTAGCACTAGTAGTAGATACCATAGCGATACGTTTTGGCAACAAAACACACATTGCGCAGGCTATTTGTGTACGCATACAGTACACATGTAGAGATTTTGCATTGCACAACTCGCTATCTGCTGCATTAAATATACCTGGCTATAATATCTACAGGAGAGGTGGGCCCGGGACGACGGGGAGTGATGATACTGTATATGTGATAGTATCCAATGTAATGAAATTTACTGGTCAACTGGCAGTGATTTGGAGTGTATTTGTTTAAAGTGCATGGTTAAATCAGTCTTGTCTACAACTAAATATAGCTAAAACAGTCAGCATGCTGTTCACAAAGAAAGCTAATACCACCATAGAAGCAAATATTTTTGTGTGTGTTCTTTACAAGTCAGTGACATAATGGATCCACTATTTACTCATGCATACTTTATTATTTCTTGCGTGTGTGTGTCTGTGTGTGTGTGCTTGTAGGAGCTAGCACGTGAGGAACAGAAGTGGGCAGCAGAGGTGGAGTCGGTGGAAAACCACCAGAAGCTTCTAGAGAAGAAGGTTAACCACGGTTACGATGACGCTGTGCAACAACTGAAGGCAGCGCAGCAGCAGTTAGTGTTTTTGTTGTTGTTATCGTTTGTCTTGTTTTGTCAAGCATTACTGCCTTTTAGTCACAAATCCTCTTTATTGCACCCGGCAGAATAAAACTACCTCTGGTGGATCAGAAATTAGATGATGTAGCTATTAAGAGTTATAATGGGTACCATGATGCTCCCCTGTGTCTAGAATAATAGTTTTGGCTACAAATATGTCAATACCATTTATAGTATTGGCATGGTAAAATACCCCATATTAGGGCTGCAACTAACGATTATTTTGACGATTAATCGATTAGTTGTTTGGTCTATAAAATGTCAGAAAATGGTGAAAAATGTGGATCAGTGTTTCCCAAAGCCCAAGATGACGTCCTCAAATGTCTTGTTTTGTCCACAACCCAAAGATATTCAGTTTACTGTCATAGAGGAGTAAAGAAACCAGAAAATATTCACATTTAAGAAGCTGGAATCCGAGAATTTGATGTATTTTTCTTAAAAAAAATTGCTCAAACCGATTAATCGATTATCAAAATAGTTGGCGATTAATTTAATAGTTGACAAAAATCCTAAGAATGGCCATAGTGCAGGATTGTGGGCCTAAAATGTCCAAATGGTCAAACTCAGTGGCTCTGGAACTACTGTTGCAACTCAATGCTTCTGCTCAATTTACTCACACACTCACAAAATGGGGCTAGTTGAGCCTTACAGCCCCCAGTGTCGATCAGTCTCTGTTTCTGTCTGTCTAAAGTGAGTAATATCTTTTAGAAAAGAGAGACTGACGTGTGATCCTCTCTTCCCCAGGTACCACCTGGTGTTGCAGGAGACCAATGAGGAGAGGCGAACGGTAGCCAACAATCTTGCGTCCATCTTCACCACTGCTGCCAACCATCTGGCGATTGCAGAGGTACGAATTTGTCTAACTTGCTAACTTATTGACTAAAACATGGATTCATAAACATGTTGAGAATACTCCGAGAGACCTCTTAACTCAGCCTAAATCTCCTAGAAACAGGAACTGGACAGGAACTTTTAACTTAGTGAGGAGGTGTGGTTGACCTCGTTGCTGGGTATGATGCTCTCTCTTACACGCTGTCATCAGTCGATCAAGAAAAATCTCAGCATTCCTCTTTTAGTCATTCAGAATGCATAAATACAAATGCACATTATCGCACATTTTAGGCTATATTAAAGTGTGTTTTATGTGTCAAAAATGAAAATCCCGATCTTAACATGCTGATTGATTGATTCGGAGTGATAGCGATACTTTAAGTGCTAGATGTGAGCGCATCTCTAATAAGGCCAACCACAAACATTATCCCTGCATGATCTAATCTGTAGCTCGTTATTCAGCGTTGGAAGAACATTTCTCCTATTCCGCCATTTTCTCCTCTGCTTAAGAAAACCCTAAGATTTCTAAAAGTCCTCCTCCCTAATCTTAATAGTTTTCCACTTTAGGAGTCTTAGATTTGATCTTTGCTAGGATTTAATCTTTTTTTTTTTTTTTTAAAGGGAACTTACTAGAAAATGTCATGATTCTAAGAATTTCTTTGAATTTCGCCACTAGTACCAACTCTTAGTCCTAGGAAGCTTTGCAAATACGGCTAACAACTAAAAAAAATAAACTTAGGTGTAGGTTGAATATCAAACAAGAAGAAAGAAAGTTATTGATATCCAAGGACTCTTCTGAGCACTAGGTATACATTTGTGATCATGAGCAAACTGAGAGAAATGGGGCCTCAAATTTGTAGATAAAGTGTTTTTTCCCACAGTGCAGCCGAGGGCATCACAAGGAAAATTCAGTCAGTCAGGGACACTTAGTGAGATGATGCGCTTCGTCAGATGGCCTCTAGAGGGCATCTTTGACTGTGAGATGCAGTGTTTCTCATACAGAGGCACAAAATCAAGTTGGTCAGTGTATAGAAATTTATCTAAATCGATCTCTGATGGGCGCATCACATTTGTCATTTGGAGATGTGCAGACCAGCAGCATTGCACTCAATCCACAGAGAAAACAAAAGTGAAACTTAACATTCCACAATTTGCTCCTAACTCGCCTGTGTTAGTAATGGGATTTGTAAACAATAACACCTCTTCCACTGCCCTACAAACTTTAACGGTAGATAACGTTCTTACCTTACGTTAGTGGAATTAGGTAATTGTGCGTCGCAGCGTTTCAGTGCACAGAATTGAACATGCGCGCCGTGGGTCTGTACAGGACCTGTACTTGTTTCCCAGCACAAGCATGTCACAAGCACAGGGTCGATAAGAACACATCTTTGGTGAGTACCACACTGTGGCTCAGGTATCAATGCAGCGGTCATTGACTTACTAAAACATCTGAGGTATCTCGAAGCTTCCTGCACAAAAAAGTTTGTATGAAAGTCTGATTGTACGAAATGCACAAGAAATCTAATTCACAATTATGATGTTTAGCTTAAAAATATGAGGAAAAATGTGTTTGTGAACCTTTCAAAGCACAATAGGTGTGCTTTTGTCTTTATTCAGACTATCCAAATAAATAGGGAAATATTCAGAACCATGTGTGAAAATAAACAAATGATATTACTAAGTGTGGCATGTATATTATTGAATTGATTTCCTGTTGATTTACATATGAAATTCAATAAAGGTCAAGGAAACAAAACACAATTCCAGGCTGTGCTCAGCACATAGGGATGCTCTCTCCTTTTGTCTCACCTTTTGGTTCTTCTTGTTCCCGTACAACAGAAGTTTCTGGAGGATCTGCACAGCAGAGTGCAACGCGTCTGCTCCAAGGCAATAGAAGAGGATGAGGCTGCTCTACAGAAGCTCCGGGAAATGATGAAGACCTTCATATCCAAGGCAAACAGTTTATAGGAGATGGCATTGTGGCGGAGGCCTTGGAGTCTTAATGCAGGGGACTGAGAGAGGCTGTGGGATCTCCTTTGTAGTTGTCAGCTGGAGTCTTTAGGCCGTTTCCAACGTGAAGAAAACAACGTCTGGAATAAGATTATAGTGCTTCTTGTTTCGCTTTGTCACTCCACTATTGGCTTTATCAATGGTTTTAGTGGACCGAAGATATTTTTTTACCCACTCAAACTGACTCTCCCCAAAGACTAACACTGATTCGAGTTACTCATTTCTACTCCCTCTGTATTATAGTTTTAACACCCACAAAAAAAAAAAAAAACAGGAACTAAACTGTTTATATTTCTGCAAAAAAGATCAAATAAGAACAAAATCCTAAGTGAAATGGGAATTTGTCTTTTTTGATTTTAACAAAAAGTGTTCCTTGGACTATTAAATGACTAGCAACCTGATGTTTTTCCTCTTAGCTTTTAGATCTTTGAAGAAGAAAAATAAAAAAATGTTTGCTCACCTTTGTGTGTCCATGCTGCACGATGGCAGTTTTCTGTATATAATTTATCGTTTTGAACTATAGCAGCAGTGTATGTGTTCTGTCACAGTAGGATATTTTGTAAATGCAAAGAGGGTTGCATTACGATGGAGGCCAAGTCTTAAGGCAGGAGGTGATATGACAGGCTGTGACAGAGTATGCATCTGCCTTTTTGTAGTTATCTGGTGTTTACTCAATATTCTCAATATTTTTTACGTGTTCATGTTCTGTGTTGAATCGTTGATGTTACTTTCCTTTGTCAAATGCTTATTTTCTGTGTAATATAAAACAGACATGTACATTAAAAAAAAACAATCTCCTACAATTGTCTGTTTATTTAAAATGTGTAACGTGTATGTGTGAGCAAATGGCGGAGAGACAATTTACAGGAACTGGCCTGCATGATTTGCACTTCTATACTTGATCAAAAGTTGGTGAGCTGAGTGTGTAGTGTAGCGACTAACATGTAAGAGATTTATTGACTGCTCTGAGCACAACATTTTAAAAATTGCTAAGCAGTTAACTTTTTGCAGTGTGCCGATATAGTGTGGATGTTGTAATAGTCACATGTAAAGCTGGAACAAAGGAAGGTTGACTATGTATATGAAGAGTAACAATCCTATTTTTTTGTTTGTTTTGTTTTTGTTTCTCTTCTCTGACTATAGGTCTTCCTCTTCCTCATATAAGATTTGTCCTTATGAAGCGTAACTAATTCAGGAAAGCTGTTCTTATTCCTCTACTTGTTCTTTCACTGAAATGCAGCACGTAGAGGTAAAGCCGCCAAGGAAGGAAAAGTGAAATGGCCTCGGGCTATTGGAAAGAGGAATGGGAACAGTTGAGAATTATCTACATAATATGGTGATGTTGTTTATGAATATGACAAAAGAGATGATGCTCACAACCAGAGAGGTCTCGGCGATCTCAAAAAACTACGTAGTGCAGCAACGCATCAATGTGCTACAAACAAACGTTTTTAATAGTGGTGAAGAGTGCAGAGAATCTTAGGAAGAAATGAGGAGGGAAAAAGAAAGTGCCAGCTAGGACAGCACTACAAGGATCCCCTTAATTTTGCCAAATCATAAGAGTGGTTGTCTGAATGAAAGTAACAAGGCAAGAGCTAGAAAGTCCCCCAGAAAAGAGACACAAAGATAGGAAAAGGCATAGAGAGGTACGGCTCCCTCCAGACACCCCTCAAATTGAAGAGCCAGAACACCAAATCAATGTTAGCCTATGGAAAGAGGTGCAAAATCCAGTATGTCATGCAAGACGTCATCAGCTCCAGGTCTAGGCTGCAGTTTCCTATCAGATGTACTAAAGTGAACCAGATGTCTTGAGATACTTATGAAAGTAGTGTGTGAGAAGCAAATAATCCCCAGCTCATGGTAGAGGACATGAGGAATTTAAATTCTAAAAGAGAATATTTTACTAGCACGTAACCTGTGATAAGTTGCGAACAGATGGGTGCAGGTTACCTTATTAGGGCTGTTGTGACAAGTGGTAGTCTAAAGTAGGCCTGTACCTGTTTACATTGTGCAGTAAGGATGTGATGAATGGGCCTGATAATTGTTCTGTTATTTAGGCCTTTTTAGAACCCAAGACCCTGTGTAAAAGTCCTCTGCCCTAACAAGTGAGCTAAAACGTATTCATAGTATTCCCATGATGTCACATACATTTCCTACCAATATGGTGCTTTACCATATACAGAGCTCACTGGCTGTGGCTATCATTTGACTATAATCCCCTGTTAACTTATTTCAATCACCTGTTATTTTCCTACCAAGATGGCCGTGTGGTGATGTAACAGAATACTATGAATAGGTGTTGTATCTCTTTCTCAAAGCGGCTCTACATGGGAGAATACATCTAACATCTCTCTACAGGCAGTGAATTTCTTTAGTGTGATAATGCAGAGGTTGACAAAGTCCAAGGGAAACTGATCAGTGCAAAAAGCAGGAACCAGGCTTTGTAGTGTTTGCATCATTTGGCCCCAGATTCAATCAGCCACACAACAGAAGAGTGATCTCCATTTTGTCTATCAAAAATCTAGTTAAAGCCTATGTTAACCCACTGATGAGCCTTGTTGAGTTATTGTGGGTGTAGTTCAACTAAATATCTGTGCTGGGAGGTGCCCACTTGATAACCCAAATGACAGAAACACTCTCATCCTTTCCTCTTAACATCCTCTAACATCTACACAGGTGATCCCCCTAAATAACACAAGGGTTAGTTACATCAGATCCTGTATATTGGTAACTGACCAACCAGCTGTACTGAGACCACTAGAGGACAGCACACACCACTGACTGGTAAAATGAGTGATCAGGTCACTGGTTGGTTGAATAGACAGAGAAAGAGAGAGAAATATCAAAAAGTTATTTGCCATTATATCTCTTTCTACCCATAAGTACAATGTGCATACATAACATAGCTTTTTAGAGTGTTATGACAGAGCCATAGAGCTATGCACAGAGCTGTCCAAAGAATTATATAAGTCTGTTTGTAGGGAACATTGCTGAGACTGACTTTGTGAACTCAATGTCATGTTTATTTTAACTTTTACATAGGTTTTGTAGTAGCGCTATCAATTCTGAACCAGAAATTGTCCCTTGATCCAATGAAAACCAACCTGGTTCACTGATTGACTGTTGTCAATCAGTGAATATTATTTCACTCGGTGTCCAGAGTCATACTGAAAATCACATGGTTTCCTTACCCTCTGACTTGCGCTACAATTAATAACAAGTGTGAACAGGAGACGATTGCCAATTTCTCAAACGCAAAACAGCAGCAGCAGTAATCCTGTTTGAAGTTCCAGTGAGAGATCTTGTTCGTGAACAGTAGGCTTAGAAAAATCCTGAACTTTCCCTTTATAATCAGTTAGCACATTGTTTCATTCCAACCTTTGCAGAAAAAAGGTTGTCTTGGGTTGCAGTAAATGCAAGGAAACACATGTTGCCTTGTTGCCATCCTCCACTTGACCTTTCTGTTTTGTTGTTCTGTTTTTGCTAATGCCCACTTTGATTTTTGTTTGTTGTTTAGTCACTGTCACTTAGCCCTCATCCACAACAAATGAACCAGAGTTTGAAATCATCTGTGTCTCAGTGTGTAGCATGTGGACCAACACAAAAACAGCATCAACAACTGCCGGTGTCTAGTGTGTTCTGGAAACACAGCTGACCTGAGTTGCCTCTGTTAATGTATTCAATTTTTCTCTGGGGACTGTTTTCTAAATCTACAGAGCCTGGAAGTGGCTGCAGAAAAAGAAAAAAAAAAGATTTGAGGCCACAATTTACTACATCAAGGTTGCGAGATGATACTGTGTGTGCACAAAATAGACCTTGTGTCCTTGTTTTGATTTATTTAAGCGCACAAAATACATATTGTAACATCGTTTTGGTTAATTAATGCCCTCACATTATTTTGTATGCACAAATCAACAACACAAACAAACGTTTATACATTTTTGAAAACATACCAATTTAGCTTATTCAGGAAGTGATTTCACCCACTTGTCATAATTACCCACTTGTCTTAATTTATTTTATTGTATTGATTTATTTAGCTTAATTTGTTTATTTTGTTGAATAAAGAATATGTGTATATATATTTTTTTCAATTTATTTAAGCCTTACTTATCCAGACAAGTTGACTAAATACATTACAGAAGAGGTCTGGGTTACTACTTGCAAGGAGTTAGGGGTCATACACACATCCACAACTTACAACCAGTGTTTTAATATTGGTCAGTGAGCAGCTACACTGTCAGGGTTTGCAATTGTATTTGGGGTCTTGTCCAGGAATTCACTCATTCACTTCCCCCACCCATTTTTTTTCCATCCAGTCTAATGATTCAAACCAGCAATCTTACAATCCCCAGCTTGCTTTTCTAACTACTACATTGATTCACCACTAAAAAATTATTTGCGGAAAGGTTTTTATCTTCCTCTGTCTCACGATTGGGCCTTGATCCAGTTTTTATCAAACACTGGTCTGTCTTATGAAACTTGGAGTTCACAGGCCCAAAGGATCCTCTTCACATAAAGATGTCTGTTTTCTGATTTAGCTGCTCTGTTTGGACACAGTGGTGTTGATTTATGATTTTTGCAGAACTGCACCTTTTTCCAATTCTGTGTTGTTCCACATTAAGGAGAAATCCACCCTAAAACACTTTAACATTGTTAAAAGCAGCTGTTGGTGATGTACCTGACATTTCTTGGTTTATTTTGTTGTTTGATTTGGTGGTATTTTTCTTATTAAATAACATAAATAACTTTCTTATTAGATAACTGGCCAAATGTAGATGATTGAAAAATGTCAGCTATCTAAAACATCAACTTAAAACATCAGGTTTTAGTGTCAGTTCATCAGGATCAAAGATAAAGAGCTTAATAGACTCACAGGTTTGCATCGACGTTCAACAATCAGACAGAGAGAAATCCATCGTAGGAGAGGAAGAGATTCCCATTTGACATTAGCTTCAGTATACCATGATGCAATGCAGCCACGAGACACGCTGCGTTTTGAGTAGTGTGCGACGCTCTCTTTTTCACAACTGGAAAACTCGCTCTCTTGCTCTTACTACGCTAGTGATATCACTACCGTTATTGGTCTCTCCACCTACACCCAGCTGAATACAAGTCCAGGGACATTCTCTGAGGGTTGTTGAAAGGCATTCTGGGAAATGTAAGAAATCACTAACTGAAGTAGAAGCAGACGAGGCAGATTGAGGAAAAGGTCAATTACAACACTTCATTGCAAAGTGTATCTGAGGGTGTTTTCTTTAACAAAACCAAAGCAAGCAAGCAAGAAGCGGCGTCCTGAGAATTGGCCAATGGCCCGTCCCGTAAACACCAATCTCATTATCATATCTCCTTTGCCAATACAGTAAAGACTTTAGAACCTTTTTCAGGGGGATGTTTGAAAACCTTCAGTGCTGCAAGCGTGAGAGAGAAATGTTTTGGCAGATGTGATGAGGAGAGATGAGGTGATTGTGAGGGGCTCCATGGAGAGAGGGAATGAAAAATGTGATGGATAACTTCCACCACAGGAGGAGGCAACCCAGGTCCTTGGTGGGTTGGGTGGGTTGGGTGGGGGGCGAGAGAAAGGAGAATGAAAAGCAGGAAGAGAAAGAAAGGAGAAAGGCCGATGGCATGTGTTAATACCTACAGAGACTTAATCCTAAAATCCTAAAAGTAAACCGCAAGATAAAGTTTGTTCTTTTGGTTATTCAAATCTCTAAAGACAAGTGGCATCCATACAAACAGTTTGACATGACTCAAGACTGTATGTGTGTGTGTGTGTGTGTACACCTTTGCGTGTGTGAGAAAGTGAAAGTCATTGTTTGTGTATCTTGGAATGTTTGTGCCCCCAGAGACATGTGCATGTTGGCATAAATGTTTGTGTTTGCGTGTGTGTGTGTGTGTGTGTGTGACTGTTTCAGCATGTGTGCCAGCCCACGTGCATGCATTTATGTGCTTATGTTTACATAAACGTGTGTGTTTGTGTAAATTCCTGTGTGTTTGTGCTTCTATGACTAGAAATGTGTGTGTGGATGCCACGTTTGCTTGCGAGTGTGTGTGTGTGTGTGTGTGTGTGTGTGTGTCTCCACTGTTGGCTTACTGTTGCCGCCCTCAGCCTTTGTGGATCTATTCTATCATGGATCGTTGGAGTCAAAGACATGCACCATGAATTCTTAATACACTGTATGTTCCTGCCATCACACAGGGGAAGTCAATATGACCCTGCCATGGTCAAAAGCTCAGTTCTTCTAGGGATTGTGTGTGTGTGTGTGTGTGTGTGTGTGTGTGTGTGTGTGTGTGTAACTCCCATGGGGCCTCTAACAGAAGGGAGAGGTAAGGAGGAGGTATGTCATGGTGTGCATGCGTGTGTGCCAATGAAAGTGAGAGAGAGATAGAGAGAGACATTCAGATGCAAAGAAGAAGAGTGAGATATAAAGACAGGGCCCAAATGCAAAGGATATCTTCTTCTTCTTCTCCCCCCCCCCCCCCCTCCATGATGTGGGGAAGGTGTGCGTCACTGACTTGCCATGTACCGTGAGGCCGCGTCATCCATACGGCTTTCTGCAGCTAATCCGTCAAGACAAGGACAGGCGGACACGGTAGAGCAGGGAGGTGTTAATGTGGAGTCTTATTAGGGGTTAATCTCGCCCATCCGCCACTAGAATAATCTGTTGTACAGATGTGGGAAATGGGGGCAGAGAGAAAGAGAAGAGTGAGAGATAAAGAGAGAGAGACAGAGATCTGTATTATAGTTCAGCCACGCTCTCTCCCATTTTCTCCTCTCCAGCTCCCTGTCAAAACACCATTGTGTAGCTGAAATCTGTCTTCCTTAGACCTACATTATGACGAGCTCTGGCATTTTTATTCCTGTTCCAGAAACTAATTGTCTCCAGATTTGGAAGACAAATCAACTCCTGCTATAAATGTGTGTGTGTGTGTGTGTGGCATGGAATAATGACGCAACTTTTGTAATAAGATTCAGATTTTCGCAATTTTGCCATCTATCTAATCGCATGGGACTTTTGATGTTTGACATACAATCATTATTACTAACAACACAAACAAAAAAACAAACAGACATGCCCATGCATCATTTTAAGGTTGTCAAATATATGGTGAACTAAAGGCAGATTTTGCTCTGCCTTTAGTGCCTTGCTACATTGATCTACTGAAGTATTGATTGAATTGTGAGACTCTGATCCACATGTGGACACAAATGGCTTTCCATTACATGTTCATTTAACATTTGAGTCTGGTCTTGATCTTGAGCCTCGGTATCATTTTGAAAGTCTTGGTCTTGTGTCAGAATTTGTTGTAGCCTTGATGTGGTTTTCACCGGTCATTCATTTTCGTTTTTAGATATTGTGTTTCTGTCCAACACCAATGCAAATAATCTCAGAATCATTTGACAATTACACACGGCACCTTTTCCATTGTTGTTTTGGGTAATGTGTTATGCTCCTCAGAGAATTCACCGCTGAGTATCAATTTCGAACCAAGTTTGAAAGGTTAGACCACTGTTTTGGCATTGATTTGGAACAACTCAAATAAGACTAAATTTTTCCCATTTTCACTTGGACTGGACCTGTCTTTGGTGTTGATTTGTGCTGAATTCTACTGAGGTGGTCTTGACTGCAGCCTAAAACGAGTCTAAAGTGTCTCGCTCTGTCATCACAGTCTTCTGCGTGACCTTTTGCATTCGCACTGCTCCCTCTGCATGTGTGAGGTCGATGGTTCCTCCTTGTTTGGGTTCCTTTGATGACAGCTTCCTGTGTTGCTCTGTTGACATTATGGCAGTTTCCTGTGTTGTCAGTCTCGGTGTGAAGCGCAATGTAATCAGGCTCTCTTCTGTGGAATAAAAGACATACTGAGTGACTGGTGTACATGCTGCATGTTTTTCCATCTCACCTGCTCCATAATATGCTCATAATTCATCTCAAGGGTTAAATCACACCATCACTCAAATGTTATTCTTTTGTCTTACTACGGTTTGTCATATCAACAGCATGCAGCAATCACCACAGATTTAGCCAGAAAACAAGAATGAAGAGTTAATCCCAGTCGTGAATCAGCGATGCCATGGCCAGGTACACAGCTCCAAAAAGAACAAAATGTGGAAAAGTGACTGGGATTCTACCCAGGGTGTTTTTCTGGGGATAAGAGAACATTTTGTGGTTCATAACGTTCAGCCGCATCATGAATTGTAGCTCATTTGAGTATAAAGGTTTCTTCAGGTCCAAATTTCTTCAAGCCCCCTATTCACGGTTAATTTAGCAGCTCTATAATGAATCACCGATTAGACTCTTGGTTCTCTGGTTTGTAGCTTTGAGAGACACTGGTTTATGATTGGCGCATTGACAACATGCACTGCTTGTCAAAAGTTTGGGAACACCATGACTTTTCTAAATTTTCAAAGTACTATTTGATTTTCTCTGTTATTTTTCAATGAAGAAGTGAGAAAAAAATGCAGCAATGCTTTTGCTGACATAAAATACCTATTTACTAATACTTTGGATATTCAACACTCAGCTTCATGTTCATGGGTTTAAGTTATTGCAAACCGACAAAGAAAATATGCTTATTTATCGAACATTTTCAAGAGCTAGGTGTCCCTAAACTTTTGATGGGCAGTGTATAGTAACATGAAAAGTTAAGTGTTATTTGGTGAAACAGATGTTTTTGGGAGAGGGCAGGAAAACTGGATGATGGAAGGCTGTTAGAACTAAAAGTATGAGCTCTGTGTTTAGTGTGTATGTAGCCTATAAGATCAAGACAGTGTGTCTCAAGATTTTGTTTTCCCACCATCCGGAGTAGAGAAGAGATGTTTTTGGGATGGTGAGCGTTGTCCTGTGTACCTTGGTGTACCTCAATGGTCAGAGCATGGCACTAACATTGCCACAGTCAATGTTTTGTTTCCTGTTCTGGTAATCTGTGTTAAAAAAAATGTGTCTGATTCACGGTGGCGTAAGATACTTTGGGGCGAAAACATCCACCATATGGCATAACTTATATGAATCAAAGGGCAAATAAACATGGTGTATCATTTTCCCTCTTCTCTTCTGACCCCTTTTTTGCTCGATCAGGGTGAAAAGTAGCAGTCTTTCTCCCAAGCCTTCAACACAGGGACATCAGTCAATGGTGTGTGTGTGTGTGTTCATATGTGTGTGAGTGTGTGGCCATGTTGAAGTGCCTGCATACTTGCTGGCAGATATACTTGCATGTGGATTTTGGGAAGAGGGGGAGGTGGAGGGGATGGGGTAGTTGTGATGTGAGTGAATTACAGGGCAACCGAACATGGCATATCAAATTTCCGCCAGTTCTGTCTCTGCTCACTCAGGCTTGAATGGGGGTTATTAAGGCACTATGAGGGGTCATAAGAGGGTCACTCGAGACTATGGGAGGTTATAGCGGGGTTATAAAGGGGTTGTGAGTCAGAGGTTTGAACTGTTCGCTCCCCGCTTTCGTTCTGTGAGTCATTTTCTGGCTTAGTAGGATCCATTTCAGGGTCCATTCACCTCAGGGGGGAAACAGATGTCTGTTAGAGGATCAGAGGCTTGTAAATACTGCTGTAGGTATTTTAGGGATGTCACACACTAATGTCTGTCTTTGGATTTGGTCTTTAGTGGGAATGTTGTTTTTCAATGCATTCACATTTCAAATGGTGTGAGTCATTGCTTTGCATGCTCTTTTTTTATTGAAAGTCTGCATTTTTGATATTTCTTTCAGCATCCCTGTGGATGAGTTGGCTAGAGTAGCTATACAGTATATTCACAGTGTTGTGGGTTTGAATCTGGCGTATGACTTTATGCTCATGTCACTCTAAACCCCCGCTCCCTCCCCTGCCCAGCATCTCTCCTGTTTCTTCCCACTGTATACTATCCAGTGCAGCGGAAACGGCATGAAAATTATCATAAACATTGAAACTTAGTTTGAAAGATCACATTGAATTAAGAGGTTTAAATCTATAAATCGTCATCTTTATAGCTTAGGATAAATGATACCAAATGTTTAGTTGTAGCGCTATGAATTTTCCCCTGAGGACAAAGACAGAAAACACTTGTGCAATGCTGCTCCTATTTCATGATCAGTGCACAGCTATCAGAGAGGAATGCTTGCTTACATGGTTGGAAAGCCCATATTGTTTTAGCATCCTGATGAGCGGTAGATTTATGTATACACACATGGTTCGGTGGTATGTCAATTTTTGGCATGCTGCAGTGTTGTTCTTTCCATTTGGCCCGAGCTGAGAGTATGGATGTGGCCTGTGTTGGATGATATGGAGTACTGTACTCATGTGTCTGTTTGTGTGTTTGTTTGTGTGTGTGTGTGTGTGTGTGTGTGTGTGTGTGTGTGTGTGTTTGAGACATTGTCAGACACTAAAACCAACCTGTGAGATACGGCACTTCCCCGCAATAACAGATTTGTGTTCAACAGATTTATTATCTTGTGACAGTGCTGAGAGAAAAGGAAGAATGGCCTGAGAGACAGAGGTGCAAAGCTGGAGAGGAAGGGAAAGATATAGAGGTAGTGAGAGAGGGAGAGAGAGAGAGAGAGATACAGAGATACAGATTGGAAATTCCCAGATAAATCTGAGTTGCTGGATTTGGTACCTCTTAGCAATGCTATTTCTCCTTTCAAGATGATGACCATGACCATAGAGAATGGATAAGTTTAGTTTAGTTTAGTTTAGTTTAGTTTAGTTTAGTTTAGTTTAGTTTAGTTTAGTTTAGTTTAGTTACTCACGGCCAGGAGCACAAATGTCTGCTGGTGAGACAAAGAAAAATGACCCAGTGGCTTATAAATATAACTCACCTCAAAACAAACAAAATAAAGAAGCACAAAATACAACAAAATCAAGATGACCAGCAAGTGGCAACAGAACACAAAAGCCTGGAAAATGGGAGAGCGCAATAATGACAAGCATAAAATGACGGGGAAGGAAATCAAAGAAATGGAAAATTGTCCAGAGGCAGAAAATGAAATAATTTGTGCCTGTGTGTATGAGCTGCACCACATCATATACTGACACAACAAGTGCTGACAGTATGACATGTATTTTCCTCCCTGAATACAGACTGGATTTAGACAGATAGGGCTTCACAAAGTTGAGTTTATTTTTTGTTACAGGTTAGTTTCCAGTTCTCATGTATGTATTTGGACCTCATGTATCTATTAGGTGAATATACTGTATGTGTGTAGGTGAGATGTTTGAGAACATGGTAAGACTAATAATATGATACTTTATTGATCCCTATATGGGAAATAGGTCAGAGTGCAGAGTCAGTTAGAGATCAGCACTCCTGCAGCTGGTAGGGTTGATGCTTACTGACACAGATTATCCAGTCCAACTTCTAAGATGCCAATTAGAAGTCCAAGTGTCTTTTCAGAAAAATGAGCACACTGTCAAGTGAAATATCAAGCCAAGGTTTTGCCTATTTTTCCCTGTTTTTCTGTCTTTTGATGTGTTTTTTACGAGGCATAACTGCAGTTACGGAGAGTGAAGGAGTTCGTAGTCCTCGCTGCAGATCCTTTGCATACCACCAAGGTGTTTATGAAGGAAGTGAGAGGTTCCTCCCTTTAACAAAAGGGAACATACACACAGACACAAGGATTCGCACACACACACAGACACAGAAGACACAGAGATGGGACGTGGCAGCGAGCCAAATCCTGCGTTTACTCACAGGAGGTAAAAGGGGGAACAAGAAAACAGAAGGATGGAAGGATGGAGACATTAATGGATGAAGCAGAGGGACATCAAAACGCAAAGGGGGGGGGGGGGGGGGGGGGGCACAAGGAAGAGGGGATGGGGGGAAGGATATTTAGAGATGTGGGAGGATGGCGGTATAATCGAAAGATAGAGGGAGGAGGAGGGATGGTGTGAAGGGAGAGAGGGAGGTCTGCTGTTTCCGCGTGTGGGGAGGATGAGAGGTGAGTTAGGGGCCTGGGTTGCCTCTCGGGGTCTTAGACACACACACGCACACACACACACACACACACACACACACACACACACACACACACACACCACTACTGTGTTTACAAAGGAGATTAGAATGGTTCCACTCTGTACCTCAGTGTAGCAGAGGTGGTTCAGACCCACATGTGTAAATGATGAGAGGAATGTGTACTGATGTATTGACAGTGTATACTATATCCTTTTTGTAACATTTATATCCTTTGTAGCCCCAGAGAACAGCTGTAAAATGTTGTGTGTTGCCATGTGAAAACCTTGTAACTCCCTTTTTCGTGATGTTTATATGTTTACTTGACCTGACGCACGCTCCCTTATGGATGGAGCAAATTACATGACCTCAGGGGCCATGAAGTTTTAATTAAGTTACAAAAATGGAATGGCCGTTAATCAAGGCTGTTTGAAGTTCGTGTTTCATGTTGTTTTTCTTAATTGCTGCTTTTTGGAGATAGAAGGTTTTGATCTGACAGCAGCGGTGTTATGAAACAGCTAGCAGCAATCCAAACAGTTAAATAAATGAACTTAGCCTGAAACCAAGCCCGATTCGTGTTCAAACTCATTTGTCTGTCTGGCCCCGATCTCCTTCATGTCCCGGGAAAGCACTAATCTTGTGCGTGTGTGTGTGTGTGTGTGTGTGTCTGCCTGTCTATCTGTGTCTGTGTGTCTGTGTTTTTTGGACACACATACACCCAGGTGCACACACATTTGTGCTCACAGACAGGCACATTAGCAGGCAAGTATACAGGAACGGGTGGGACACACACACACACACACACACATACCAACATTGCCCTATCAGATCTACTCACATCTGACTCATTACTCTCTAAATAAACTTTAACTCCCAGAAACCCTTGACCCCCAGGTTAAAGTTGAAAGTTGACAACAAGTCTTATGATGCGATCATGCAGTATTGGGTTTATCTGATAAACAAGTTACACAGGCAGAAGTTTCACACAAATGACCCTCTAAGTTCGGTGGTGAACCAAGATCAAAACTCAGACAAAACTTTGATAATCAGTTTGATGGGTAGAAATGCCACTGAGCAGTACATACTGTGTGATAGACCAAAATAAATATAGATTTTTGGATTTTGAACAAGTTTTCCTCTAACTGAGACATGTGAATGCTGGCTGGTCAGATCAAAGAGGCCAAATATGAATTGTGTATGTGTATGCAGGCTTATGAGGGAAAGAGAGAAAGAGATGCGTTTTTTTATGTCACTCTATGTTCCTTTGTGTGTGTGTGTGTGTGTGTGTGTGTGTGTGTGTGTGCGTGTGTGTGTGTGACAGGGTCATTCAGGATCACACGCCTTTCAAACAGGCCGTCACATCATCTCAGCAGTAAACTCTGTGCTTGATGTAGTGTGTCAGAGTGGAACGGACAGCTTCCACTCCAGCAGGGCTACTGTCCGTCTGTGAGCTATTACTTCTGATCGTACACTTAACAACACAGACAGAAGCGGATGGAAAACCACGTCATCGACCTGCCCGTCTTTCACTCTCTCTGTCTGCCACTCTTCGGCTTGGCCTGCATTCATTCACGGGGCACTCATTCAGATACGGGTTTACACTCATAAACTCTCAAGACCAGTGCTGGCATGGCAGGGCAACAGAGTCTTTCACCGTAAAGCATCGGATAAGAGAGGATTACTATTTTTACATTGGCCGAGCATAACAACTGTGCCTGTTTTATTAGATGGGGTCTGCACATCAACCTAATATAGCTGAAATCATAGGTTCTTGCACACGAAACCATCGGTAAAATAGGATTAAAGCTGAGACTTCACTGTCCCGTTGTAGTAATAGTGACATAGACAGAGATTTAAGGTTGTTGCACACACAGACCTTGAATGGATAGAAAGGACACTTCTTGGTCTATCGTGGTAATTTCCTTTGGTACACCAAACATGGCTTCCATAGAATTTTTATGGTGTTGTCATGTAAACGGACATTGTTCCATGTGTGGACAGAAAACATGAGACTCTTGAAATGTAAATTTCTTTAAATAAATTCAAAATTTTGACACTAGATTTCTCTGCTCTCTCCCCAATGTACTTGGAGAGGAAGATGGCCAGAGAAATGGTTTGAACTGATAAGGAAGATAAGACACTGTAATTTGCTGTACTGTGGTTTACTTTTCTGTGTGTACATACTGGTATATATGTTCCCTATATACTAAAATATTACAATGATGATTTTATTGTATGTAATTATAGTAATATTGACCTATGATCACACTGAATGCTTTGGTAACGCATAACTTTTTCTTGTAAAGCCAACTTGAACTGAGTTGAACTGAGACTCAGTAAGTAAGAATGTTCTAACTGTCACTGGAACATTCATCCAAATAATGATATTGCCATGGTAACACATGAGGTTTCTGACTGTCATACCCCAATCAACACTGATTTCCTTGACAACATTATCAAACATTCAATGGCAGCCATTGTAAGTGAACCAGCCAAACGACCATTCAACAGTGTAGATTTGAATGGGAATGACCGTTCTATCAATTCAAATTCTGTGGTCACACCTTTAATGAGAACCAAGTGGTTTAATATGTAACTGCTGACAAGGTTAAAACTTCACATTTTTCCAATAAAACAGTTTTTTGAGCTGCAGTGGAAAGGCTGTCAGTTTCTCTCATCTTCAAAAACGCTCATTTAAATAGGGGTTTATACATCAGTGCCTCTACGAATACACACACACACACACACACACACACAGTGATGTAGCACAGGTGTGAGGCAGAGACAGAACGTTAGAAGACGCCCTCTCGGGTTTCACCTGAATATTTAACCATGTGGACCCTGAGTCAACACCTCGCAGACACGAAGCCGTACATGATAGAGTTACATTCACACCCCTCACCACTCACCACTCCCTACCGCAACAGCAGCAGTCAAGAGGGGGGGTGAAATATGATTAATAGTTATGTTTTACACCGGGGCAAGTACCCCCGTCTGATAACAATGACCCATGACCCCAAAATATCAAATGACTACATCATGCTTATCATTTGTGTGCTGCAGAAACTTTATCTCCAATTTATTATATTTGACCTGACATAGTTCCTAGAAGCAAAAGAAAAAATGTTTTATGGCCCTGAACCCAAGCCATACCAGTGATGTCCCAACAGAATGGAATGGAAATCAATGGAAAATGCAAAACGTTTTCTCGAAAAGTTGACTTTTTTAAAATCGAGGGTTTTACTAAATATCAGGACACTGACGTTATGATGTGAGAAAGTGTGAAATGCCGAATGTTCTCTCTCTTCATGGGTTTGACCTGACAGTGACAGCATGAGATCCTGCTTGTACTCCAGAACAGAGCAGACATTGGCCATTGGCTGAATAATTGTATACTCCATCTGTAGTTCACCATAGTGATGACTGATAACACGTGTTCATGTGTGTGTGTGTGTGTGATAATAGTGATGAGTGAAGAGTCTGTGGCTGGTGGTCCAGACTAGAGGTTTGGCAGTAGGCCAGTTGACGATGATGATCAGTCTGCGTACAGTGCGGTTACAGCTCCATGTTAATCCCCTCTGCCTCTGCTTTGTGTTGCAGCCAGTCAAACGACAGTGCTGCAGTGTTTCTTAAACTATGGCACAGAATGGGTCACAGGCCTGTTTCTGGTGGGCCCCTACATAACAAGGATACTCGTGTGTTTTCTTTAGGCTTGTCCCCGGGGCAAAGCCAAATTCCTGGACTGAAAAATGTTGTAGTTTTTACTGTCCATTTTGTGACAGTGATGTTTAGCAGTGAAACGGTAGCTCTCCTCTTTTGTTTGTATGTTGGTTTAGACCAGAGGTTCTTAGGCATTTTAAGACCCGAATGAAAAACATAGTTTCTCATTCAGAGATCCAGGCTCATTAAAAGACGCCACTTATGAATATGAGTAGATACTAGATATGCCTCTTTGAATCCTGAGCTATATTTTAAGAAAAACTGGGTTAGATAGCAGAAATACCAACGATTTCTGTCCTGTGTTGTCGTAATTCTACTTGAACTGGTAGCTCTATTGTTTCTTTTCATCTGTGATGACTGTGGCAATTATGTCTGTCCTCACTTTCCTGCGGTTGCATTTACAGTTGACTCCTCTTATAGACTGAGTCATATTGAGAGATTCCAGAGCAGCGGGACAAAGAAGTTGTTGTGGTTTGTCAGATCTCTCATAAAGACCCACAACATATTTGATATAACATTGATTACATTTAGGTTATCATTTGTATCTTTTCTCACGCTAGCTGGCACAATAGTGGGAGATGGGCTCTGCCCACAATTGCTTCATCTTGTAAACATGCTGGCAAAAGTGGTCACTGATTTGAGTTGAGTGATGAGAATTTGAACAGTGATGCAAAACTTCTTGTAATGTAAATCTTGAAACCATCTTGAAACCAGAATTTCAAACACAAAAGAGAGTGGTGTTGGCCTGAATGTCAGAGATGTCAACTTGTAATAGCGAGGTCACTGGTTTGAATCTCCAGACTGGCCTGGAAATCATGGGAGAAGTGAACATTAAGTGCTTTCTCCACCCTCAGTAATGCCTGTCAAAGGGCCTTTGAGTCCTAAACTGCTCCAGTAGAGTTGCTCAGTGGCCAACAGCAACCTTTTTACACACTCACCCAAGTGGGGAGATTTCCATATAAACCTTTTCATCTTGCAATGACAAATGCATCTGCCCAATTAATTCACATTTTACAGTAATTTCCATTTATGCTATTTTATGTCAAATTAATTCTGAGAGTATTCCTTTGACTGATATTTAAAATATCAGCTCTACCAAGTTGTGTTTAAAACACCAAACCAGTTCCTGTAAAGCCAGTGTGTGCAGTGCTGCCAGTATTTAGCACCTGTTGGAACACCATCCCCTTCACCACTAATGCTTGTGTTGTGTTACACTCCTGTGTCCAGCTCAGTGTCTTGCTCTGGAATACTACCCTTCATTACTAGCTCCCCTGACACCGTGAACAAAAGAGCAGAAGACTCATCTAACTAATGACGCTGTCCTCTGGTTGTCAGTTGGCTCTAATGGCTTCCTCTGTTGTCCACAGCTAAAGCTGGGGAATCACTTGTTGTACTGTATACCATTTTTCCACATCAGGGCCAAGTAGGGCTTGGCCCTGTGATGGTTGACTCAAAAAAAAAAAAAAGTTCCACTTGGTTCCAAAGCAGACATTAGACTATAGAACAGCACAGCCAGGAGCACTGATAGAGTTTAGCCAAGCTGCACAATGGGTGCCGTGATGAAAAAAAAAATGTTGTGCATTAAGGCGTTTTGACTCTGGCCTTTTTGTGCTGTAGCACAATTGGTTTATCTGTGGTTTGGAAACTAAAGGAATACAACTGAGTAATGGAAAGTGGATTATGGAAAGTGTTGACTCATTCTATGTGTACTGCATATCTAAGCTGACAGTAAAATTGAGGACACCAAATAAAATAACTGAACTGTGCCCTTACTTTAAATTAAAGCTCCTTTTCATTTATGAAAATAGTGGTATAGTGAATGACCAATTTGTTATTGCCACTCCTCTAGAAGTATTGGCTGGAGATACGTACCAGTTTCCTCCATAATGTTACCATGGTGACGTGTTCAACATTCTGAAGATCAGAATTCCAAGCATTGAGACGGTAACATCTCTGATTTCAAGTTACTTAGAGCAGAACTGGAGAGCTAAACATGGCTACCAGTGGAATCTCACTTGTCAAACTATATTAATCAATGCTTCTGAGCATGGCTGCTACTTATCTCTGGTTTCAGAACGTCTCATGGGGAATCACAGAATGTTGTTTATAGAGAAAATGAGTTGCGTGAAAAATGAGAAAGGCTTGGCTAGCCCGGCTCGGCCCTGTAGTTGATAAACCAGGCTGTATTGAGTCATGGTCCAGAAGACAGGCAGAGGAAGGGGTGTGTAATGTGAGAGAGAAGAGGATGGATCGGATATCGACCACACACACTAGTTTAGCGAGATATATCTTCTCTTCTCATGTTCTCCAACTCCTACATCATTGTCTTCTTTGGATATTCTCCATCCTTTAATCATGTTGTCTCATGTTTTTTTTTTCCTCTTTCTTCTCCCCTCCTACATATATTTTAGCTCTTCACTTCCTTCGAATGGGGAAAAAAAGTATTTTTTCCTAACGCGTTGCAATGTTCCCATGGTGCAAAGTGATGCATGATTGCACTATGAAAAATAACACAAATTTTCATAACTCTTGTTTTCCTTGCAATTTCATCTCTCGTCCATTCTCCGCTCCTGCATCTTACCTTACTGTTTATTCTCCATCTATCAATTTCTGCTCTTCAGAAAGGAAGACTGAAAACCATGTGGATCTGTTCCTCCCTCCACTCCCTCCTCTGTTGCCTTCCTGTTCCTCTCGTTTGATAACATCAGATTCTATTCATCCTTTCATCTCTCCTCTGTTCTTTTCCATGTGATCTGACATTTACTTTCAAAGGACCCAAGAGAGACGTAGCTATATATATATAATCTTGTCAAACAAAAACTGAGAAAGGAAAAAAAAAATAGACTGTTTGCTGATCCAATTCAGTTTCTGGTCTGCTGAGCTGCTGTTCCAGCATTGGGATTCTGTATGAAAGTTCACCCTGGATTGAGGGACAAAGGACTGTAACATCAAATCCTGTGTGTCGGCAAATGAGTTACAGAATACACTATACATTGTGGAAGAATGCATTTATTAATAATTCAATGAAACAATTTAAAAATGAATACTGTATAAAAATAAAGTTGTAAATCATGATTTAAAGCGACAGAACTTTGTTTCTGTAACATAAATTAATGTGAGAAGACATTTCATGGAAAGTGAATAATCATCGACTAGTCTTCGGTCCTGATTTATGTTGAGAACTAAACTTTTTGGAGACGGTTTTTCTAACCACGAAATTACTGGAGCACTTGTTTGCACACAAGAAAAACAATCTGACAGGCTGACACTAAAATTGAGGAAGAACATGAGGGAAGATATTGAGGGAACAAACACCTGTAAAGGAAACGTTTGACTTAAGGTCAGTTTTGATCTGTAAAAGATGCTTTTACAATGTAAACCACTTACTCCTTTACTGCTTCTGTAAGGAAAATATCACATAAACTCACTTCTTCGATTTGAACCTTTGGCACACTTCAAGATATCACATTACAGTAATAAATAGCATTTATTCATTTTATAAAAAAAAACAAAATAAATAACAATAATAAGTTAATAAAGTCAAGATTTCATAAATACAATCCATAAGTGTATAAAGCTTGCCATGTAACATATTTGCTATACAGTAGACAGATTGAGTCTGCTGAATCGTCTGTTGTGCCTGTTGTGTCCTTTTGGTTGAAAATCCATGGGAAGGTTTAAAGTCACATGTTGGGTTTGAACATGTAAGTGATTAGGGATGGGATGATATACAGAAATTAAATATATCGCGATACAAAAAAGTGACAATACGTATCGTGTTGCAGAAAAATGAATCGTGATACTCGCTACATTTTATTCCGCTGTAATAATCACACACGAGACGGCTTGCCCATCACAATTTCACAAGCTCTCAATTATTTCAATTATATTATTTGCACTGTGTGATGACATTTTTAAATTGCCAAATATTGCTAGAAAGATCTGTGGCATCTTGGAATCGCATCATGGTTGTATCGAATCGTGAACCCCATATCGTGTATCGAATCGTATCGTGAGATAAGCATATCGTCCCACCCCTATTAGTGATCTAAGGCTTAGGTTCTAAATGAAAGCCTGGACATTGTGACGGACCCAAGGAGGAGAAGAAAAGGATGGGATATTGACATCATTAGGAATCATACATTGGAGTACCAGTGATGCCAATGTCCTCTCCTTACTTACTCCTCTTTTGAGGGACTCAGGGAGTCATACACAGCCATACATCAAAGTCGAATGTTTCCCCATAATGTGATAACTCAGACTTGTCATTCAGAATATCAAAAAAAAAAAGCTCAACATCATACTTTAGAGCGGGAGTGAATTAAAAAAAACATACAAAGCTTGACACCGGCTCCCACTCCCTACACGCAACCGCATTTCCTGGCGGAGTGCTTCCTCACGGTGTGGTAGATGAGGTTGTCGTCCAGGAACGAGAGGTCGTCGTCGAACGCTATTGGCCGACAGCAAGCGTGCGGGGGCGTGTCCTTGGGCAGAAGCCTCCTGTTGTGAGCGAGATTGTATAGGATTTTGTCGTAGTTGGTCTCGGACTTCCTGCAGGGTCCGGAGCAGTACTTGAATATCATTTCCTCGCTGGAGAGGTAGCCCAGACCCAGGTCCGTCACGTTGAGGTGGATCTGTTTCAGCACGCAGCCCTGTCCTCGTCCACCGCCCGCCCCGCCTCCCCCTCCTCTAACCTTCCTCCTCGTCTCTCCTCCTCTTCCTCTCCCACCGCTCCACTGGCCTGCTCCCTTCTTCCTCTCCCTTCTGTGTCGAGTCCTGGAGCTCAGGTTGAGGCCGGAGGGCGAGGCGGTGGAGGAGGAGGAGGAGGAGGAGGCGGTGGTGGAGGACGAGCGTCGTATTCTGCTGATGGTCACTTTGATGAAGTCCACCACGTCTTCAAACTGGTTTGGGAGCAGCTCCTCCATGGTATCTGCAAGACATTAACAGAGAGGGCCGTGTCATTTTGGACAGCACATCCTGTGTTCACTTTTCACCATAACATAGGTTATTGAAATAACATTGGTTATTGAAAAGGTTGCGTGGTGTTCAACACTACATGTGTGGATTTGAAAATTGCATAGGTATTTCTGAAGAGGAATTCCAAGTGAACTCGCCCATTCACGTTACAACTTGATCCCATTATGCACCAGATAGTTTTATTGCTAATGTAATTGGTAAATATGTTGAGAATGGATCAGCTGCACAAAAGATAGCAGCCTCCATGCAGCCTGCTGTATTAACACCATTCTGTTGTAAGAGCCCATACAACAGTGTAATGTGCACCCTGTATTTGCTCAATAGCACTCTGTCAAAACCTGGTAAGAGTGGATGTTGAAGTCTGTGCATTTTTTGCTGTGAGAGGGATATGAATAAAGTATGGCATCAAACCAGAATGCCTCCATCTGTATGTGTGCCTGGTCAGTGGATGAGGTGACAGGTAGGCCAGGGTGAGTTGCAACATGATTCAATGAAGTTCAACAGGCCCTCAGGACACTACTATACAGATGCAGGAAGCATAGGCTACACTGCAAAAAAAAATCCATTTTAACAAGTAGTTTGGTTTCATATTCAGTCTTGATATCTTTTTTTTATTTTTCTTAAAACAACTCAAAAATCTGGTGACAATTCCGCTTGTTTCCACTGCGGTTTCACTTGTTTCAGGAATTTTCTGGGAACAAGTGCCAAGATCTTGAATCAAGGCGGATCACGCCTCTGGTAGGCCCATCAAGAAAATAACAATTAATTCGGGAAAATTCTTCAAACAAGTTGATTTGCATTAGAAGCAAATGAAAACACCTATCCCCTTTAAACTTATTTAATATATATATAGGCTATATATAGCCTATATATGAGAGACTCATCACTAAAGCGACTTGTTAGGAGGATTCTTGGCAGTGTTACAGAGGAAGCCAGACGTTCTTACATTTTTCTTCCCCAGCCGACGTCCCTTCCCTGCCGTCGGTGTCCACCTCCGCGCGGCTGTTGCCTGTGGAAGTGATAGACAGTCGGATCTGAACCGGCGGGAGCTCGAGGGGACTCTCCGCGGCGCGCGCTCTCCTCGTAGTGGACGTGGACCGTCGGTTTCGGAGCAGCAGAGGGCTGGCGTGCACGGCGCTCAGCAGGATCAAACAAGTGGTCAGGCTATCCCATAACTTCATTGTCCACTTCAGTCCGACAGAAGGACATGGCGCGATGCAAAATCAACAGGTATCATCTGGCTATCAATCAGCAAGACTGTGTAGACATTTTACATTTGGAGAGGAAAGGTGGGGCGCGTTCATCACCTTGTGTTCCCGTTCGGGGTTTCCCACGTAGAACCCAAATTGGACTGTCTTTTCCCGGACGAGGCTGTGTAACTCCAGAAGAAAATAAACAGCAGGCTGTGTTATAACTCAAAAGCAAGTTGACAAACGCTAGAAACATGAAGCGTGGCGCAACAGCAGCCGAGTTGCAGGAAACCGAAGACAGACGGGCAGCGCGCAGAAGCCAGACTTCCCTCTGAAGTTGTGTCCAAAAGGGACGGGTCCAACGACGCGTGAGGACAAAAAAAATGTTATTCCCAGTTTACAGTCCGTCACTGCGTTTTCATTGAACGCACATGGTTTCTATTGCCAGATGAGTGACGTCGGTTGTCCTTATCTGTCTGCCTCCTCTGCCCATCTCCACCCTCCATCAATTCTTGCTACTGAGCTGTGAGTGGGGAAGAGGTAGGTTTATAAAGAGAGATGGGGAGTGGTGGTGACGTCTGACAGTCCATCCTCTGCCTTGTTGCTGTCACCACCACCATTAGGGATACAGAGACAAACCTCCCTCTACTTGTAAAGAAGGAACCTCCGGTGCAGACGGAGTCCAAATCCTTGATTGAACTTGAGGTCTGAAGCTGGTGAGGTTAGAGGAGTTGTGTTATGAAATAGGCTCAGTCTGTGTACTCGGATCTGACAGAGAGAGAGAGAGAGGGAGAAAGGATGGGGCCACTGTTTCACACTTTTCCACTAACAATCCACCAGATTCCTCGTCTTGCTTCTCGTTTTTGGTTGATATTGGATGAAGAATGTGTTTCAATCAGCCCGTCAAAACAGACTGAATAGATTGAGTTGCTACTTCACAATCATAATATGCTTGAAATCACCCAGAGCTTCTGGCGCCTATAGCCCCTCTATTTTCTCCTCCTTATGTTTGATGAGCAGATGACATTTGACCACATATCCATTACTGTTACTAGGTGTTGTTTGGCTTGAGGAATTTTGACAGTGATTTAAGTTGTCATCTCTGTGCACCTGCACCGATCAATAAGTGAGAAAATCTTCATATATTTGTATGTGCTCATGGCTTTCTGTTTTGTGTAATCTGAGGTGCATAAAGGAAAATGTAATTTCATTTGATTTCTTCTGGAATAAGTCTTTCTCTTTCAATTTTCTTCCATTTTCCTTGTGCCACATGCCAAGTATACTTACCATTGGCTTAGAAAGGTGCAAAAGGATATTCTGGAAACATGTTGAGTTGTATTGAAATCAGTGAAATTGCCTCATGCAATTTGTGAAATGTTCTACTTTGTGTCAAGAAAAGGTTACATTTCTGAGACTTAATAAAACATTTGTTTCTGTATTAATTCTGACATTCTGCAAGATCTAATGTTGCTGTCAGTTGATGAAAATCATGAACTCACGTAATGTCACACATGGACCAGCGTACAGCACATCTAGGTATTAATGGAGCTGTTAATTGAGTAATAATAGCTCTATGAAGCATTGTGCCCTGCCTTTGGAAACCTGGACAGTAAAACAACTATAGTGAGTGTTAATGAGCAAACTCAGAACTTTACTTTAAATAAAGCTGCAGAGGAAACTCCCTCTAGCCTATTATCATATTATTGAGATCTCCCCCTCAATACTCTTCATTTGCCTCTAAAAGATGCAGGAGAGGACTACTTCCATGGAAGAATGTGAATAAGACAAAACTCATCCATATCTATCAATACAGAGGAAGTAAAAGGCATGAGGTGAGTGAAGGTATAATTATTGAGACTCACCCATCCAGGGCAAAGAGCAGAGTGAATGTGATCAGGAGACTTAGTGCATGCGTGTCAAGTGTTTTCCTGCCAGCGGTAGTTAAAGCTTGTTTATTTCACTTTAGTCTGTTCCACAGTGAGGCTGTGGTAGTGTGTCTAACTGCTCCCACCCAGCTGCAAAGCTTTAGGACTGTGTGTTCAGAGTAACATGGACCTGCAAGATGAGCTGGGATAATGTAAACCACATTATCATGATATTTGATTCAAAGTCCAGACAGAACAAGAACAAGTTCAGTTAAGGAGAGAACCAAAGCAAAGATTATATCATTACTGCGGTCATTGTTATGCTATAAATCAGGACCAAAAATGGATCAGGGTACTGTTTTTTACTCTCCCACATGACAAGAGCAGCAATATGTTTTCATTACAATGGACCAGAGGGCAGAGCTAAATTTAGGTCTCTTAAGAAAATGATTTAGAGAAAAGGGCTGGATGTGATCAAGAAGGACTATAGGTTAAACAAATAGTTAATTATTCAATATCTCTATGAGGTTCCAGTCTGTACAAGTGTTCTGATTTTGTCCACCAAGTACTTCAGTTACCAACCATCTAAAAAAAAAAAAAGTGCTGGGACCCACAAGACTGTCTGGATTCCTGAAGTCTTGCAGACCTCTACTTTGTGCTGTCCATTGTTTTAAGAGAGTAGCCGTCTCATTTTTTAAAATGGTGGACATCTCATTTTGTCGCCAAATTCTTCTTTCAGAGTTTTTATTCTGGATATAATGTACAACTGCTCTCGTTCGCGCAAACTGTTTTTCCAGTGAAAACTTTCTAGGAAGAAGAGAAGTGTTTTATTTACTTCACCAGCAGAGATGACTAAGAATTTCCTCTGCTCTAATTTAATGTGAGCCTTGAGCTTTACAGCAGATCATATGAGCAAGGTTGATGTGAAACACACACACATATATATAGCCATATGTATGTATACAGTAAACAAATACATTTCTGCCTATACATGCTTGGGGTTTTTTCATGAAGCCTGTGTGTGTGTGTGTGTGTGTGTGTGTGTGTGTGCGTGCGTGCATGTGCATATGTGAGCAATCACTTCAGTGTTATTCTACTCATGCAAAAAACATTTAAGCACCCCAAAATACTAAATAATACTAAATACAGAATTACAGTTATCTGCTGCTTGTGTTTGCACCAGTTAGCGGACTAATCACTCAGAAGGAGGCATCCCTTTCCATTAAATAGCTCACTTTAACTGTATGGAAATACCTCATCCTCAAGCAATTACACCCTTGCCAAGCAGCAACTACACAACAGATGGCCATTTCCTGTCTTGCAAGGAATGAGGGTTAATCTGGGGCTGATCTGCAATTGAATCTGGCAGCCATTTTGGGGCTCCGTTTGACTCACATGTAAGGGGCTAATTGCATGGGTCATTTCACCCCTCATTATGCGCCCAACATGAAACTGCGGCCCCGGAATGGCAGTGCCTGTGGGAGGGAGGAGTTGACAGCTGGAATGGAGGTCTGATTTGGAACATGGCTGCCGGGGAGCGCTGTGGTGCAGCAGGTCGAAAAAACACTCCTGACTCTCCACAGAAAGGCCAGTGTGGGGGAAGAGCGGATAAAGTGGGGTGATGTCCGGGCTGTCTGCAGTGTGGTCCTATTTTCTGCATTTAAAAGCGACTTTACAATTTTGTACTTGGGTTGGGTGAATGGATGATAAGGGGTCAGTTTGGCAATTTCCCCACTAATGGTTTGGGTTAGGACTCAGGGAATCTGATCACTATTAAGCCCTCAGGGTCAACTTTAACCAGGGCCGGGCTCAATTCACTTTGAGTTCAGTCAATTCAGGATGTGGATTCTCATCAAAATAACTTTTTAGTATGAGAAGATTGCCATTTTGCCAATTAAAAACCGGCTAAGAAATAACTAAGAATAATTTCCCAATTATTAGCAAATTAATTGATCCCAGCCCTGACCTCAACCAAGATTTGTATAGTAGTAATCGTCGTAGCAGGACATGGAATTTGTTAAAGACAGTGAAGAGTCAAATATGTTGCTGCCATTGGCACTGCACAACAGCTTTTTTTTACCCTTAACTCAATTTGAGTGGTACAAAAGTACATTTCTGTCTGAAGAACTGCTTTGCTGAAGTTTTTGTATTCACAGATTTGCGTGGTGTAAGGATTATTGAATCCATAGTGTCCACTTGGCCGGCCACAGTGGTGTTTGGAAAGTAATCCATACCATATGTAGCCTGGTGCTGCTGGAGCCTCAGGGTGAGAGAGAGAGACCAGGCTGCGGGAGCTGTGAGAATGAACGGGGTCTTCTCAACTGAACCGCTGGGAATTGGCCCAAAAATGTTAGAAAACGGGTCAGTAACAGTCATGGCGTTTGAGTTGAGTAAATATACTGTTCACTCTGCATTTGTCTGAAGGTTTGTAATTCTAACATTGCCCACTAGGTGGCTGTATAAAGATATCTTAATGCCTGGTTTAATTTTGAGGAAATGGAGATGGGCGATGTTGCATTTAGTCGAGATGGGGAGTGTAGGACAAATAGGAAAAAAAACCTATGTGCATTATAAAGTGGATTCAAAAGTCTGATGAATCACAGTGTGTCTGAGTGTGTCAATCTCTGTCAAAGTGTCAGCAAGACACTGAACCTCTAATTGCTCCAGAGTGGCGCTCGAGGCTGAACCTGCACTCGTACTCCTCTAGTGACACACACACATGCGTGTAAGAGTCACATGTATGAGTGTACCTCAGGGAAATCTGAAGACCAGCAAATTATGTACTACTCCTGTGTAATATGGTGATTGAAGTGTACTAAACTAAAATGCTGCCCGTGTCTGGACCCAAAATGGGTCATTTGGCCTGTTGCTGGTGCCTCAAATGACAAAAGCAGCTGTAGTTTTTATACAGCTTGGATCACAGGGTGAGAGCGCATCTTTCATTTTTGTTCTGGACTGGCTGAAAAGTTTAAGAGCCCTCGCTCTAATGTAAATCCAATCCACCCCTCTTTCCTCATACCACCAAACACAATAGCCTAACCCTGTTTTATTTCGCTGTATAAAGTGTGACTGACTGGACTCTAAACAGCCCCCCCACCCCCCCACCCCCCCCCATCCAAACCAGTCTGCCAGTCTGCCAGTCAGCCGGCTGAGGCGAAGATCAGCCTGGCCAAAAAAAGAGATTTGGGCACATAAGGTCGCAGGGAGACCACTGTGCAACGATCTCCATGTCTTTTTCAGTCAGATTCAGGTGGACAGTTAAAGAATTTGGTTACCAAATGAGATATCCACCATTTGAAAAATATGACATGATTACTATTACAACTTACTATCGTTAAAGCTTTGTTAACAAAATAGTAAACATGTAGAGGATATAATTATCTGTATTTCTGATATATCAAGCAACACCCATCAGGCAAGATGTATTTATTAATTTGTTTGTTTGTTTGTTTATGCATTTATTTACTGTTAGTTTGTTCATTCACGAAAGGGATACAGAGTTCTGAATATGAAAGCTCCTTGACTTTTATTGCTTCATTGTCACTTTCACTGTATCCTGGTGTGGTGCAGCTGTTGTTAAAGCACTGTATAATTATTATTTCATTTGTTTCATTTTGTGGACATGTTGGGGCCTCATTGGGCTGAAGTGCACACCTTGCGCTCATGAATCATGGGTTCAAATCCGACCTCATAACCTTTTCACATGTCATTCTTAGTGTCTTGAGGAGAGTGACTCACTGTCCCCCTCCCCACTGCACCAGGAGTGTCTAGACAGCTCAGTCTCTGATGTGACTTGCTGCCACTAGGGGACACTGTTTACTGTCGTTATTGTCATTCTGTTGTACATCTACAGCAGTGAACAGCACATTGGCTGTATTCACACAGGAAGGTCTTTAACTACAATGACTTACAGCTTTAACTATAACCTACCTCTTTGCAATGCAACTTTCTTCCCCTCTCTTTCTCCATCATTTGCAACTTTTTCTAACATTTGTTCATTGAATTACAATGCATTTTATCATCACTGTAAATATTTTTAAAGAGAAAGGGAACAATACCTGTGACTGCTTGGAAGGCACAAGGAATGCGCTAAAGTTGTGAAGGCTAAAATCAGTCTAGTCTTGTATCATTTAAAATTTCATTTGGGTTCAGGATCACTGGGAAGAACATGCATCATTCTCGGATGTTATGCTGAACACAATGAGGGCTGTGAGAGAAAAACCAACTGATTCATTATGAAAAAGATGAGAAATTGTAATAGGCAGGCTCAAACAGGCTCAGTCTAACATCATTTGTTTGAGTTCAATGCAGGAGCTACCTGAGAAGAAAGTGCATCATTCTCAAGTGAATAATTGTAATTTTGAGTGACTCATCTTGCACTCGGAGATGTAAAAGTTTGACTCAGAGATGTAAATGTTTGATCTCCCTCACAAAAACATAAAAGAAAGCACCTAAAATATATATCAGACACAAGCATATACATGTCGCACTTTGAGGTGTCTGTCTGTCTTTCTGCCTGTCTGTCTATGACTGACCTCATCTTAGTCTGTCTGAGAGGCTAAAATGGGGGCTCATTTGTTGTGTGGCTATTTTTCTTTACAAAGTGTCATGGCAACACATGCTCGAGGTGTTTTAGGATGATTGAAAAATACTATACTGCAAGAGTATATTCATATTCATCATATTTTTTAATATGTTAACATGCTAAACTGTGATAAAAGAAGAAGAGAGGAGGGGAGGGGATGACAGCGTAACAGAAAGGTGCAGGAAAGGACAAAACACGATTGAAGCAAATAAAACCTTAAAACAATTTAGCTTGGCATTTTGGCTGAGCTTTGTGATGTGGTGAGAAAGAACCAATTAGTTCTCAAAAAATCAAACAAATTGTGTCAGATCCTTTTGACAACAGGATATTGTTTGCTCCCCCGAGAGAAACAATTTTCTAACCCACCAATCTTGTTTATTTGCTTGTTTCTGATCGGAATAACAAGTAATGCATAATTTCTTCATTTGGTCCAAGTGATCATGAGTGCTAGCTTGCATGGGTGCTGTGATTTAGGGAAAATGCTCTTTTGCCTCCTGGTTCCAGGAAGCTTATAATTAGAGGGAAAGATGGAAAACTTGTTATGATAAACACAAATATTGGGTTGTGGAATAAAAAGACTCATTGTTTGGATGATAATTAGTTGTGTGAAAAAATATGCTTTAGAAAGACTAACTTCTGGCATCATAGGCTCATTTTATAGTGTTTGATTTAAAGTGGAAATACAAAAAGTTCACTTTGTATAGTAAATACTGTATTTGCTAGATGTCAAAACCAATATGATAAGGGTTGTACCACTGTGAATAACTGATAAATATGAACATACAGTATACCAGGCTAATGCATTATATGCAAAGCATTATATATACGTAATCCAAGGCCAGCACTGAGGGTATTTCATACTATACTCATTATTGCCTTTGTTCAATAATTCCACATCACTCCAGGATAACTGTTCTCCTTTGAATAACTAATATTTCCCTCCATAACCCATTTCCATTGAAGAAAACAACACTGAGCTTCATTCTAGGCCAATGAATTCAACAATTTCCTTTCTGAATGGTGCCTGCTTTTGCCTTATTTCCTGGGTCTCAGGAGGATGAGATGCTAGAGAAAGGATGATG
Source organism: Centroberyx affinis (assembly GCF_046629955.1). Taxonomy (NCBI): domain Eukaryota; kingdom Metazoa; phylum Chordata; class Actinopteri; order Beryciformes; family Berycidae; genus Centroberyx; species Centroberyx affinis. Next base: position 118,153 of record NW_027278960.1, on the reverse strand, counting down.
ATGGAGGTTGAAGAGGGAGAGCTGCTTTGTGATGACACCAGTCCTATGATAAATACATAAACATGCACATACACACACATAAGCACAGGGAGACACACACTCACATGCATGTACATTAACACACACACACACACACACACACACACACACACACACACACACACACACAAGCATAAACAGAGCCAGTCAGTCACCACTGACACTGAGGACTCTCCAACATTGAGCTTGTAGACTAGGATGCATCCATGTTTTGGGACATACAGGACAGTGGTTGAGATCATGCTGATTTAGAGACATTTAATCATGAAGAGCAATATGACGCAACAGTACATGATACAGGTGGTTGTAAACATCCAAATGAGATTAGTCTCTAACCCTGTGGTCCAGATTCATTATGTAAAACGTGTTAGTACTCTTGTAATGTAACGTTGGGACACCTATATGTTATAGGCCGACACAGATATTTTTGGATTGAAAGTGCCAATAGCTGATATTTTGAGGCACTACTGAATATCTTTAAATTGGACCATTTTCATTCAAAAAAATCCCCAAAACTACAAGGATTCAGTGTTTTCCCCAGAATTTCATTCTTGTCAGAATGGAAAGGTCTTTCACACAGCATTTAGACCATCACGTGACACTAAAACTACAGCTAAAAAAGAGAGAACAGCTTGATACAAGTGATTTTGAGAGTCTGGATAAACTGAGGCCAGGCAAGTCCACTAAGTCTGAGAAGAGTTAGACTATTCATGAGGGACATGCACTATAGCACAGAGAATGCAGGGTTGTCTAGATCTATTTTCCTTGAACATCAGGACTCAAAACCAGTGGCCAGAGCAGGGCAAAAGTCACAGGTGAGAATTTGAGTAAGCAAAGCCTTTGTTTGCTTTCCTAAAGTCACTGACCTTGAAAATAATTTGTCCAGAAAACATTTGATCTCTATTTTTCCACATTGAGCGCTGACATTTTCTTCCATCTATTGGAAATGTTTAATAACCAAAAACCAAGCAACACCAGTGAAAATGCTTTATAACACCTGCTAAAAATGTATGATAATCAATGCAGAAAATCAGCTTCTTTTTGTAAATACAGTGTAAGTGTATCAGTAGTATGATGACATTTCACCCATTACAATGCATCCTGACCTCTGCAAAGGTGCACTACTCTGGCTGTTCCTGTGTAATATTTTGGTAATGAGTTGATAAATAGCGGGCACAGAAACAGGAATAATCAGACCACATTGAGCCCCTGTGACCCAGAAGGTGCTTGATTATCATAAGTGGCAGATAACGATGTGAATGCAGAGATGGATGGTAGAGAGCAGAATAGAAATCAACACAACTCTGAACCCTGATTATAGAGTGATTATCATGCATTGTTTACATCTTCTTTTGTTCTGAAGGTCTTTGATTGTGTTGTTGTCACTGCTTGCAGGAAGCTTATGATTGGCACAGAGATTTTGCGATTGTATTCTGGGGTATTTTTATTTTCTGAAATCTGGCTTTCAGGAGTTGCTACGACAAAGTTCTGTCACCAGTCATCTAGAGCCCTAGAGAGTATGCTACAACAAATGGGACTGTACACAGATGTTGCTTGAATCTATGGCTGACACTGAAGAACAGGGATCATAGGGTTACTCAGTATCAAAGTTACAATGCACACACTCTTCTGCACAATCAACAGGATAAACTTCCCTAAGGGAAAGACACCAGCTGGTCCGAGAGGGCAAATGACTAAGATGTACGTTTTTTGCAATAATTTTTTATCTAACGTTGTTATGCAATTCTAATATTGTCACCTGTTTTGCAATTTGTGGAGATTGTGTGTAACCCGAGTTATTGAACTACCATTGGGTTGATCTGGTTGTACAACTGAGCAGTGAACCGGCATGCTTGGTTCCCTTTTCTCTTTTTATTTACTGTTTCTAGGTCCTCTTGGCAACTATTGCGAGGCTAATCCAGCTAATTTAGCTATCTTACATGTTAAGCAAACACATTTTTCTCTCCTCACCTTTTTGAAGTAGCCACACCCTGACGTAATGCAGTAGCTACTACTGTACCTTGTTGGTCCTGGAAATATCTTTTAAATACACATTCCTGAAAAACCTCAGCTATCAGTGTGGAAGTTGGATCATAATTAGATTAGAATTAAAATAGATCTTCAAATTATTCGGTACAAATTGATGGCTTCAACAACTGAGGAATTTTGAATACTGATTTTGTATGAATTACTGTCTGTCAATAGAATATGCTTGTCTCAGAAATTAAGCCATGCAAGTCTAAGCAGCCTACACATGACCAGCAGAGAGAGATGAAAAATGGCTCATCAAATCAGTCATGTTCCTGGCTGCTGTGTAAACTGTGTTGCCACAGTATACCTTCTCCACATGTCCTTAGACTGAATAAAATACATTCAGCCGGGAGGTTATTTCCTTTAAATGTAGGGTACATTTTATTAGATTAGCAAATACAATAGCCTGCATAATGAGGACTGGCAGAAAAAAATCTTTTGAAAATGTGAGTCCTGCAGAAGAAACGATTGGGCTATTACCCACTGCACTACAGCACAGTTTGCCTGTGGTCTGGTTTAGCGGTATGTTCTGACAAAATATGTTGCTGGACACATAGAACCAGGGATGAAAGTCAAAGTGATGATAGAGCATTTTCACCTTGATATTGGAGGCATTGAGGACCGACAGCCAACACCGCTCACTACTATTAGATTTTGAAAATCCAGTCATGTCAAATAGTGTAAGTAGTAGTATCAAAGTTGTGCCAATTACTTTCCCTCCCTTTCTTATTTCCTCCTTGATAAGGAAAAATGCGTCTGATATCATGGGTCACTTAAACATAAGTAATTGGCTCTCCTGCAACCACTGCTCTCTCTCTCTCTCTCTCTCTCTCTCTCTCTCTCTCTCTCTCTCTCTCTCTCTCTCTCTCACACACACACACACACACACACACACTCCCTCGTAGACAATGGCGTTTACCACTCCTCTTGTTCAAACTTTAATGCCTCTTTTCTGATTCAGGTCATTGTTAGGTATTGTTAGGTGTTGTTAGGGTTAGGGTTAGGGTTAGGGTTAGGGTTAGCCAGGTAACCCTGGCAGCAAACACCAAAACCAAAAACACAAGCCATCACTTTAATTCACATTAATTAATTGTTTTTCTCCCGTTTGGTCACACACACACACACACACACACACACACACACACACACACACACACACACACACACACAGACAGTTGTACTAGTTGGAGTCTGTTGCTGCAGTGGCTGCCCTGCTTCTGCTTCAAGACATGCTCTCCATCTGTGTCCAGTGTGCGGATTAGACGCTTATTATCCTCTTAGCTCTAAATGGCCCCACGTTCCTGACTTCGCTGTTCATCTCATCTGCAGTCTAAGACGCGACCAGGACGTGAAACGAAAAACCAGATTCGTGCGTGAAAAAAAAAATATATATAGTGCCCCCCCATACACTTGTTTTAGTCTTTACGCATTACGCGTGGATTGTCGGGACAACCCTCTCCATCCGCGCGCCTGTTGGGGCAGAGTGGCCATCCGTCCGTTCGTTAGTGTGTCCAACCCACTGATCTTTTGCAGACTATAATCTTATCAGTGTCAAACCGTAGTTGCCCTTTCCTCTCGGACAGTAGCCGTTTCTGTTCAGTTTGGGCTCTCTTTGGATGGCGTTTGCGCCAATTGTTGGATAAACCCGTTTTGTTTTTTTTGCGGAAACTTTTAGCAGCCAAGGAATCAGCGACATTTACAGTTACAGGGACGTTTGAATGTGTGACTAAGATGAGCATTTGACCGTTTTAAACTTTCGACCGAAAGAAGACATGGATTCTGCAAGTAAAGAAAGGAGTCTTTTATACTTACTTCTGTTCGCAATATGGACGGCCAACGTTTGCTTTTGTGCAAAAAGATCAAACGCTCGGAGATCTGGTAAGTTCACCAGCTGACCTTAAAACCAGAGAGGTGACAAGGTGATAACAATAACAACAACAACAACAATAGTATTCAAAAAATATATATAAAATAATAATAATAAACGCCATGTAGCCTATGTGGAATTACATTTGGTAGAATATGAAACATGCGGGATGAGGGCAGCAGTTAGTTATAGTTATAGTGCATGTATGTGCAACAAACCCCACCTTTCCATTAGTTTGATTACACACCAGAGCCTTATCACTGTCGATAACATTAGTGATTCTGTAGACAATGCATTTAACTGCCATTGCAAACAGTACCATTGCACTGTTATTAAGCATGCTTTAATATTTTGTAGCGTAATATTTCAATTATTACATGGAACATAACATTTTAGCAGAAATTCCCATTCATTAAAACTTACAACAAGGCTATGTCAATATTAATCAAAGTGACTAAGGTGGGAAAACTATCACCTGCAGTCGGTGCTCAACATTAGGCAAACAGATTTTCAGATTAATTTAGTATTGTTTTCTTCTTAAAAGACCCAATCTTCATGTAACTTACATCAATTCAATACATCATTACAGTTATCAGCTTGGTTAACCTGGGTTTACCTATAGGGTTTACCCTCTTAAAACATGTACTTTTCAGCACTGGACAGCACATAATAGCTGTATTCTACCTCAGTCTAAGCACCATGCTACAAACTAGTAATTGAACACTTTTTGCACAATGACAGCCACCATTAAAATGTTAGAAGTGTGGATATGTCAAACCTGTCCAAGTAGGCTGTAATTTTAACACTCTCTCCATGTCTAATACTGGAGGCATGACAGTTACCTTAAGAGGGAAGAGATGGAAAAGAGGACAGAGAGTGCAGCAGATGATTTTTTTTCTTCTTCTAAACAAACTGTATAATTTGTGTTGAAAAACCTGACATACATTTTACAGCATGTGTAACTAGGTGCCAAAGAAACAAAGGTTGTAGTTTAGACTGACAGACTCCCAGCGCTGCACATGTCACTGTGCTCCTTTGGCCCTCATGGGTACATGGGTATGAAAACCTGGATGTTGATTCATTCAGGACCACAATGACACTTTCTATTTTCTTTGTTAGTCTACTCTCTCTCTCTCTCTCTCTCTCTCTCGCTTTACTGGCACTATGTACATGTGCCAAAGCATTCAAAACATAAATGACATAGAAATAAAATAAAATAAAATAGTGAAATAAACTTAAATCAATATATATCTGGATAATAACACTGGTGATTACAAAAAATAATCATAAAATACTGTAATAGGCAAAGTTAAAAGAAGGGATTACAGAGTTGATGAGTTTCTTAAAGTTAGGGCATGACATCACATACTGAGCACCGTTGTTTCAAGATTTTCAAGGAGACCCACATTTCGTCGTTGATACTTCAATCTTGAAAATGCTCTATTCTTTCAGAAGTGTGCGCTTCTGATGAATTAATGTTTATTATAGGAGAGAAGAAGTGTTCTTCACTCTCTATTTCCCTCCATTTTTCACAATGTCTTTCTTTCTTTCTAGTCTTTCTTCTCTTGGCATCCAGCTTCTTCTTTATCTGCCTGTCCCTATGGGTCACTGAGTCTGTACATTGTCAAGCTATTGACAAATGTACTTTCTCTCTCTCAATTCAATTGAATTCAATTAAAAGCTTTATTGGCATGATGTACATGTCCACCTGTTGCCAAACCATAGATTCAAACACAAATGAAATCTAAATAAATTAAAATACAATGAAATAAGCTGCATATTAAATCAATAGATTATTTACATAAAGTATGTTTGTATAATAACAGTGATCATTACAAAAAATAATCATAATATACTTGTAATACATATGTAATACATAAGTTTCTTGTTCTCTCTCCCTCTTTCTTTCTTTTTCCCTCTCTCTCTCTCTCTGACCCGCGGGCCACAGCAGGCAGACTGTTGCAGCTGTCTGTCAGCAGAGAAAACCTCACCACAGTTGGAGCTGCCTTACAGAGCGCTGTAGTTCTGTTTTGATGCCAGTGACATATGTAGTTGTGTTTTTTCACTCTGGCTGTATGGTTTGAGGTCCTTCTGGTCCCTTTCTAAAAAGAGGGGAGAATGTCAATTGGGCTTTATGTCCAGACGAATCACATCAGGCCTAAACTGACAGGACTGGTGGTTCTAGGAAAGAGGCAAATATCGAATGGCAGTGCTCGTGCCCTAGGGTGGTTTCATTTTTTTCAAGATTTTGACAGCTTTTGCTCCGGTTGGACAAATTATGAATACTGGAACACATTTAGATAATCCTAATATTTCAGAGGCTTTCTCTTAGCAACCAGATGCAGAAATTTGAATTTAATGTTTCAAATATGTGCAATTTAGTCACTAGTGGAAACATAATTTTCCAGGTAAATACAAATAAATTCCTCCTCATGTCTTTTTTCAAATATTTGAAATATATTAACCTATTTTACGACTACTATTATCTACTATGTAATACAATGCATATGCTAACTTTATTTACTTGTTACGAAGGTCATGAGTTTGACATTATCTTCTCTATCACATCACACTCAAACATAGTACATAAACATTGTTTTCCGAAAGGCAGTGATGACAAAATTCGATCAGTATTTGAATCCGTTTTTGTTTTTTTTATGAGCATGGGGCTGACACATTTGAAAGTACACTTCCCTTCAGATTCAATGTTCATAGTATTCCCTGAGCCGCATGTAAGGGCAACACAGTGGCGTGTGTGTTATTGCTCGTTCACTTTGGGATAAGTCAGAACTGGCAAGAGCAGCAGTTCCACATGACTGGGTCTTAAAGTGCAGTCACAGAATCAAAATGATAGAAGAGAATGTATAGTTGTGCTGTGTTCGGAAATAGGCAGTCCAAACTGAATTGTTTATAAATTTACAGCAAGTATTATGAGTTCATCTTTGATTTTTTTTGGCTAAGAAGTAGCATTGGTTGAACAGAGCTTTGAAATGTTTACAATACTAGTGAATGAAAAGCTAAGTGCCTAAACTTCCTTGCAAGCTAGTTGTCACTCCACAACAGTAAAGATCAGTCTTTAGATGACAACATATTTGGACTATTAGCTTTAATGTGCAACACACAAAAACGTATGCCAGGTGCTTGAAAGGAGACTCCAGCTGATGGTTGAGTCTTAGATTCAGGAGGAACCATGGGGATTTTGTCCAAGTCACGGAACTGTGGATCAGCTTTTTACCCACTCACAGATAATTAAGTAACTTGCTAATCCTGACTACAAGTGTTTGGTGGATTTGGAACAGACCTATGACCATGTTCTCTGAGGTATCCGGTGGGAGCTGTGGTGTACGGGATGCTGGGGCCATCTGGTCCCTGTACATGTTTGCATTCTCTGAATCAAGTCAAGCTCGGTCAAGATGGAGGCGTTGGACTCTTACTAGGATGCCAAGATATGGTCAGGATATGAGAGTGCAGCTGATGTCTGGAGAGTGTGCAACTTGTTGACTTCAGAGTGGCATCCATGTTGCTTGCAGATTATATTTTTTTTTACCTCATTGGGCTGTCATCACACATTGGAGCGGCTTACAGCTGAGTGTGACGCAGTCAGGATGATCACTTCCAAGTCTGAGGTGGCCTGTCCCATTTATATGGGGAGTGAGCAACTGCCTCAAACGGAGGAGTTCAGGCTCAGTTCTCGGGGTCTTATTCACCAGTGAGGGTAAAAGGGATCATGGGATTGACCACTGGTTATGTGCAGTGGCCGCAGTAATCTGGGCGTTGTGTCCATGAAGAGAGAGTTGAGCCACAAAGCAGAGCTCTTGATTTACTGGTCAATCTTTGTTCTGACCCTCACCTGTGGCCACAAGCTGTGGGCGGTGTCAGAATCAGACTGCAGGTACAAATGGCTGAAATGAAGTTTCTCTGGAGGATCACTGTCTCCACGACAGGGTGAGGAACCCGCGATTCGGGAGTTGTCATTAAATCTGTTATCTGACCTGCCCTTTGATATTTTGCACTTGTTCTATGGATTCAGAATGCTCTCCTTTATGAAATGACATATTGCATTTATGAACACACCTTTAGAGAGTCAAGAAGTTACCTTTCCATCATTTGATTCCTCATTGTATTGAACATTACAACTTTCGATTCATACTACCCCACACATGAAACAATGCTCTTTCCATCTTAGGTGTCTTGATAGAGATGAGGAAGCTCCTTTTCTATCTGTTTTAATTCTAGGCATTAAGTTCACCTGTAGGTTAGCAGGGCCACGCTGGATGAACAAGGAATTCAGCTGACATACTGCATTACCCGCTCCAATGGAAAAGCAGGAAGAAGGGAAAGGGGAAAGGAGGATTCAGGAGGACAGGAGAGAGGCATAGGAGGAGTGGAAGGGAGAAGAGGGGAATAGCAAAGAGGCAGAATAAAGAGGAGAGGAAAAGATAAGTGGAGAGGAGCAGTGGCGTCCCTACATGAGATTTCCATTTACTGAGCTCTGCTTTGCTGTATTTGGTCTTGTCTGATCCCTACTAGAATCTACACCAGTGAATTCTGTCCTTTAAGTCACTCAGACAGGGGAAGGTCAGATCATCGCTGATATCGTGGTGTTGGATTGAATCCTGAGTTGCTGCATTATCTTAGAATGATCAACAGTTAGGGTTAGATTAAAGGGATATCAAAGGATAATGACTGAAATTCACTCACCCCCATGCCAGCTGAAACTCTGGTGAAGTTTGTTAGTCCATACAACAGTCCCGGAGCTTCCCAGCATGACTCCGTAGCAGCCTTCTCCAAAACAATTGAAGTCTTTGAGGACCGATCTTTAGAGTTCCAAAAATAACACAAAATAACCATAAAATGACTCCATACAGCTCGTACAGCATAATAATAAGTCTTCTGATGCCATACGATTGCTCTGTGAGTGAAAAAAAAAATAGATTATGATTCACAAGCTTCACCAGAGTTTCAACTGGCATGGGAGTCAGTAGATAATGACTGAATTTTCATTTTTGGGTGCAACTATTCCTTTAAGGGATAGCCTACACTAAGCGTCTTTCACCAGGCCATACCCATATATAAGAATGTCTTAAATCACCTGTCTGGTTAAATGATGATTGGAAAAAATTGAAATAAATTTTGTGAAACGTTAGGCAAGAACACATAATGCTCAGCTTTATCAGAATCTAGTGTTTCTTAAGTAGTTATGGGTAAATGTTATGACATAAAGTGCACCGCTATGAGGCTGAAGTCTCGAGAGTCTCTTTCTGGTCATGTCTCGCCGTTGGAGCCAGGTAATGCATGCAGGTCATTAGGGGCATTCATGGTCTTGATAGCTCCTTTTTGTTTTTTTGTTCCTACTGAAATACAGACTGAAACACAGACAGATGGACATTGGATGCTCCATCTTGACCTCTTGAAGTGTCACAGAAGCAGCCAGGGCTTGATGCCTTTCTACCTCAGACCATGAAAGTAATAACATCTACAGTCAGAGCCCCTTGTTATCATAAGCCATTACATCAAGCTATAGGTTGCGTCATCTCAAGTGGCCATTCTTTCGCCCTTCAAAGAGACTTAAGGGTTTTGAAATATAGGCTCAGTGGCCACCTCAACCATTTGGACATATAAGTAGCCTATTCTCTGTTCAGGCTGCCGCGGGATCTTTAGAAAGGTATTGCAGCAGACTCACTCTGGTTCATGATGAGGATAGATCCAAATGACCAAACAATTATAGGCAGGCATTTCAGTACGCTGAACATTGGCTCCTGAAAATGGGTGTCCTCCATTATTATCACCATTATAAAATAAAGCTCAGACATATCATTACAATGACACAAAATCTTTTAAAACTGTATATCTGCATTTGATTGAAATCCTTTAAACCTTTCCTTCCACAAAAAAAAAGATATTCATTCTGGTTTCAACATAATTCAAGCTGTTTCAAGATATTTACTTAGCTGTTTTACCTTGTATCCACTTTCCCTACACTGTTTTTGATGATTTTGTTTGCCTGTGTTTCTGTGTAAACCAGATCGTCTGAGTCCTCCGCTGGACATTCAGCTGGAGACAGTCAACTGCACGGCCTTCGGCGTACGATGGAAGATGCCCCGACGCCATGTTAGCACCATTACTGGATACAAGGTAGGCTAATCACAAACTGTGACTTAGTAAAATACTGAGGTAGTACTTTGCATTACCATTTTAATATTACTTCTACGTTTTATGGTGAACATTAAAAAGTTGATTGTTATCAAATGACTGATGATTGGTTGAGGGAGATTGATGACTCAAAAATAGCGGGAGCAGTTATGTTAGATTTCAGTGCCACATTTGACGTCATTGATCATGATATTTTAATTGAAAAGCTCAAATGTTATGGCTTTAGTCCATCTACGACTACCTTGATGAGAGTTATCTTTCCTCTAGAACACAGAAGGTCTTTTACAACGGTAGTCTATCAAATTGTAGTAGTTTAGCATGTGGTTTACCTCAAGGAAGCTGTCTGGGATCACTCCTGTTTTCAATTTTTATTAATGACTTGCCCTCTGCTGTGAAAAATGCATAGGTAATATTAAGGCTAATCCCTCACAACCATACCTTGCCGTAGCCGTTGGTGTCACAGTTTGTGTTACATTTGAGAAAACTTTTGGCTTTTCAATCATGGGCTAAAAACATACGCGTTACCTCACATCTTCATCTTTATCACTTTGTTCATCTTTAAAACTTTCAAAATGCAATGAAAGGCTTTCACCCCAGCAAACATCAAAATATCTTATCAGATAATCATACATCAAATTTCCTCTCTTTTTCCTGCATGGGAAACCCATTTTCTCTGCCAGCCACTGATGCAGATAGCTCCCCCTGTTTGCTTTTAAGGTGCCTGTCAAACTCTTTGTCCAGCAAGATGGCCTTGAGGGCTGGATTGACATTTCAAAAGTTTTGATGGGGCCCCTTCACAGAGCCAAATTCATGTTTTTCAGGGGCAATCTTGGACTGAAAGATGTGGTCACACATCTTTTAGTTAGTACTTTGTCGATTGATTTTTGATTTTTTTGTGTGTTTGCTCCACTCTAGTCAACATCTCCTGAAGGACAAGCTGTGCTTTGAGGACAGAAGTGGTGTTTACTTTTGTTGATAGAAAGCAATATGTTCTTAATCAATAAACAGATACAGAAACATTTGCTTCTCTCCATATTGTTGCTTCCATTGCTTAGATGGCAACATAAACAGTTGCTCTTTCTCTTTGCTTACAATGGGACGTCTAGCTACAGTAGGTTCATACACTAGGTACCTGTAGAGTAAAGTGGATTCAACTGATTGAATTTAAATGTATTTACAGTAACCCTTGGAAAGAGCTAAGGAAAAAAAGGATTTACTTTACATTCTCATCACAAGCAACCCAAATACCAACCTCCAACATTTTTTTTTTTTTTTTTTCATTTTGATGTTTACTAGTCTACCGTAGCGTTGAGATGTCTGTTTATGGTAAAACTTTCATGGACAATCTTTTCAAGACCGTACATACTGTTTCATAACCTCTACTTTACTGACATAATTATTATCTTTGTCATTACCCCCCTGTTCCTCTCAAACACATCCCATCATGCTGTCTTAGTCTGTCCTGAGTTCTACCCTTTGCAGACATATCAACCACATGGTCACACATGTTTTAGGAGAGCTCTGTCACTAAAAGTTTCTGACTATTTTCATACTTTTTGTAATATTCTTCTTGCTTAAGGTATGTTCTGCTGGAGAAACATCATGGTTTGTCCCATTGTTTTTTCTTCTTGTGTATTTTTTCACTCTCAAAGTCTCACTCTCAGATCTATCACTCAGTTGAGATGCCTGTTAAAGGTTTAACATAACTTTGAAGCTCCCATGTATTTTAATAGAACTGCACATAATTGTGTCTATTGTTTAAAACAAGGTAAACAGATACTAACATGCAAACATGTATGCAATGCATGGTGATTTGTCCTCAAAAGCTTATCTTAATTTTCTTTTTGCTCTGTAGCTTGTTTCTCGAGTTTCCAGTGCATGTCTGCATTTTGTTGTTATGTCAGCATTCTTGGGTTGTTTATAACTGGTAATGTTTGTGTTCATGCACTCTGTTGTATTATTTTATGTTTTGAAATAGATAAAAAGCCTTCACAAGAACACAGTTTGTTCTTCTGCTGGAGCTAGACAAACTCATTTGCAGCCTTCAACCTTTACTGAAGAATCCTAAACAGAAATCAGCTTGTTGTGTTGCTTTATTGCTCCTGCCTTTCAACATCATCTCACTTTTAAAGTCACAAACTTCCAGTTAGAGGGAAAATAATTGGGTTTAATAATAATCACAACACCTAACAGTGTTGTAACCAGCAGTCCCCCTTTTATCCATCATTAGACAAATGATCAACAAATGATATTTTAATCATCAAAGAGAATAATTTAATCAACAAAGAGTTGGAGATACTCAATAACAAATAAGTCTCTCTTACTTCCTGAACCTTACTTCCTGAACCTTCCTTCCTTCCTCCCTTTCTTTTCTCCTCCCTCCCTTCCTAGTGTTTGTTTTGAGGAAGACATTAACAAAGTGTAGATCAGTTTGACACTGCGTGCTCTGCCATATGTCTGCACTAAGAGGATTAGTCGGCTAGCTTGCTGCCCCACAACTCACAGATTAGCATGTGTGTTCAATTGGCCAGTCACTTTGGAAGTTCTTAAATAATCCTGTTTTCTCATAGTATTTCCTCCTCATGATGCCCTGTCTGCATTGTCCCGGCTGCCTACACACGTCTTGATAATGTGTTGTTGTCAGTGAGATACTGGTATGTTGCCTTGTCAATCAACCAGAGTGCTCGATCAGTAGGGTTACCGTCCTGTCAGCAACACTCACTGCTTTAATTGAACATCTCAAACATGACATTTATGAACGCCTGCCAAACCTACCACTGACACAACAGGTCTCATTTCTCTGATGACTAAATTTACAGTAATAATCAGCAACATTTTCATGTGAAAGCTTTTACAGTTTCTGTTCTAAACACCCGGTGTCAGGTAGGTCTTTCCCAGAAAAAAATCCATTGGCGCACAGGAAACAATGCATTTTATATTTCTGGCAGCAGCAACAGTGGTTTGTTTGGAATAAACAGAAGAAGAAATGGGTAGTTAGCGTGAGCAGCGATAGCAACGAAAAGAGCGACACCTACACAGACTCAAAGTTCCTCAACAGAAAATTCAAATGAAAAGACGTCACAGTACAAGTAGTACACAGCAGTATTGCCAAGTGATCTCTGGAAAGTTCAGTGCAAAAACAGCAACTATTGGTGTTTCATTTTTGATATTCACTATTCACATTCAATTTTTTAAATGTATGTATTATGGATAACAACACTATGACTTATTTATGGATGTTATTGGTTTACACTTTTGGATAGTAGTATAATAGTATAGGAGGATAGGAATGAAGAAGTCATTCAGAAGAGGAAAGCCACTGTAACACTGTAGAATGATATTCTTGTCAATATTTATGGGAGCATGAGATGTTGTCAGGGAGTCAATTTGGGAAATAGGCTTGGATCCTATGTTGATTGATCAATTTTGTTGAGGCACCCATGTAACATTTGAATAAATTGTCAGCTTATATATTAGTAGATCATTCATCTGCTGTATTTTTTCTGATCATTTCTTTTATATGTATCCGTGTGTGTATGTGTGTGTGTTATCAGGTCTTCTACACAGAGATGAGGAACAACCGTCCATTGGGCTCAGCCTCCTTGCTGGAGGTTCCTCTGAGCTTGGACATGCTGACCACTGTGAGTAGGCCTATGCTCTTTAACAGCTCTTTAACAGCTGTAAGTGCTGCATTTTGTCATCAATATATCTTTGTCAAATCAGTGGCCAAGATGCTAGGGAAAATGTGTCTGCTCCCATTATAACCATTATAATCATTACCCTCACCTCTCTGCTTCTGGCTTTGATTTTGGACAATATGGGAAATTGCAGGTATGATAGTCAGCAAAATCTCAATAGTGCTGCTTTATTAGTGTACTGCCTAAAAAGCAATGGAGGCAGGAGAAAGTCAATGAAATCTGCAGGTAAAAAACAGCATTTGGCGTTTTTACTGACCAAATCTTAGAAAACCAGTAATCACAGCAGTTCACCCTCCCATATTTCTTTAAGGCTAGACATAAGGTCTCTGTAATAAGGTAAACCTGCAGATTTCTTACAGTATGCTTACTCACTATGAAATGGCATGACATTGTTTGCACTTTGCACTCAAATATTACTGAATATCTCTGCTCTTATTTTCTCAAAGGGGCAGTTTGATGGACAAGCAAGCTTTGTGAGTATCATTTGTCCTTTTTTTTTTTTTTTACTGGATTAGACCCTGCTACCGCTCTCTATGACAGCTGACAATTTGTGTGTCTTTACTTAGGTCTGGATTTGTTATACTTCCCACTCATCTCTAATAATATATAATAACAAACTAAGCAAACTTTGTGAAACTCTGTGAAAGAATCCTCAATCAGTAATTTACCCCTCTTTTCCTCCACTTCCTTCCTTTCTCACTTCTCTCTTTTTCTCCCTCTCTCCTACCCTCTATTTTTGTCTTTCTCTCTCTTTCTTCTTCTCTCCCTTGCTCCATATTCTAGGATGTGGAGATCGGTAACCTAAAGGTGAACACACTGTACCGAGTCAGTGTTGGAGCGTATGGATGGGCAGGGGAGGGTAGACCCAGTATGCCCAGAGACGTCAGCACTGCGGCACATGGTAGGAATAATAAACACACATACACACGCACGCACACGCACACACACACACACACACACACACACGTACCTTCTGTGTAAGTCGCTCTGGATAAGAGCATCAGATGAATGCAAAAAATGTAGACGTAAATTTACTCTTGTGCTTACTCGTGTGCCTGCAGACATGCATCTGCAGGCACACGCACACACACACACACACACACACACACACACACACACACACACACACACACGTCTTCACCTGTAAAAAGTGATATTATGGTACTGTCTTGTAACTGTAATTAGTGTTAGTATGGTGTGATTATACTTCTGTGTTCTTCTGCCTATAGAATTGATTTTATTAGTATTTATAGTATTGTTTGTGTTTTGCGAGTTACTACATTTGAATTTTGATGTTTCCTTTCCTTCCTTTATAGGTTTGGTAGGAATCCATTGAGTTAATGATATTATTTTTATTATAGTACTGTTGTCATTGTAATGTTTCAATAATTTTCAATTTGTTTCTCTGCCAATAGAGATGTGCATGCCCCCGTCGCCCCCTTCCCAGCCTGTCGTCGCGGCTGTATCTGACACAGAGCTAGCGTTGTCATGGAAACAAGGAGAGAGCGAGGGCAGCGCACCTGTCCTTCACTTCCTGGTAGCTTACATCAGGTAAGTCATCAATGATTAATTGAATGTTCAGTCAATTGAATGATAAATAAACTGAATGAATGTTCATTTTGAATGAAGGGAGAACATGTACAGCATTCTTCGCCATTGATGGAGATCGAGGTCACATGGTCACATGCATAAGTCAGTTTCTGAAAACTATGACAGATTACACAGTAAAGCAGAAGCTGATTTTCTTAATTGGGAGGAAGGAGGGGGGGGGGGGGGGGCAGTAACATGGCAGTGACAAACAGTAGCAGTGTTATATTAAATAAGGCCGTTATCCATCAATGAATATATTTGCACAAAGCCAATGTGCAAATACGCTACCAGTCAAAAGTTTGGACGCACCTGATTGAATGTACTGCCATTTTGATCTAAAAGCTTATGCTTAAATGCTTTTATTTTTTAGACAAATATAAATAGTGAAGTCGATGCCTATGTATGAATTTATTTCCAAAGCCTTTGCCTTTCCATCAAGGCAAAGGGCGGCTACTTTAAAGAATCTAAACTATAAGATAGTTTTGATTTGTTTAACACTTTTTTGGTCACTGCATGATTCCATTTGTGACATTTCATAGTTTTGATGTCTTTACTATTATTCTAAAATGTGAAAAATAGTAAAAATAAAGAAACATGCGTGTGTCCAAGCTTTTGACTGGTAGTGTACATTTACACAAGATACCTGATCGTGAACAGCAGCCTCGGTGATTCTGTTCGGCTTTTCAGACGTAGGCTCAAGGTTACAGAAATGATCTTCTGCACACACACACAGGTCACATAAATCTCCATCAAACCCGCCCATATGGACACTTAGCAGGTGAGGAGCAGTGTGAAGTGGTTATGGGCGAGGAGAAAAGGCCTAAGTGAAAGCCTTGCTCCATCACTGGCTGTGTGAAGAACAGTTGAAAGATGGCTAGCTTCATCTGCTGTCTGTTCATTAATTTATTTCATTGATGAGCCGTAAGTCTTTGGCCAAACTTGGTGAGAGAGATGATGCAGATAAACCTTTTCCTAGAGGATTGCTCCAACATATCGTGTGTTCTCAGCCAATTTGCCTGATCATATTTTTTTTTTTTACTGTAACACTTGATGGATACAATCTGGGGAAAGAGTTGATTGAGCAAGATGAAAATATTTTGGATTTTTTAATTGAGAGTGTTTTATTGGCATCAAAGTAAAAAAAAAACCATTGCCATCTCGATAAAAGATCAACATTTTTACATGAAATCCCTTTCTAATCTTGTATCCATGTTCATGCGTATGTAGGTAGCTGCATATTCAGTCTGTATTCACTCACTGTCACTTAACTCAAATCTTTGCATGCTGTTTTTTAACATTTTTCATGCACTCTCTTTCTTTACAATACAGTTTTACACATGGTGCACTGTTCTCTTTTACTCTGAATTGCGTGAGGCTCTTGCTGGTCTGTTCAGTGTAACCCTGCTATGTTTTGTTTTGACACCAGGGTCACTTGGGACATGAGAAAGAATGAAATTCACTCTCTGAATAGCTTTCCGGGTCCAGATATTACAGTAGTAGCTAGGCTCTCTATCTCTCTCTCTCTCTCTCTCTCTCTCTCTCTCTCTCTCTCTCTCTCTCTCTCTCTCTCTCTCTCTCTCTCTCTCTCTCTCTTCTCTCTCTCTCTCTCTCTCTCTCTCTCTCTCTATCTCTCTCTCACACACACACACACTTTGCTGTGTACTGTACTGTCTCGTGGCACGTGGCCACTGCTTGTCTATCATGTTTTGTCTTATATGTCCTGTTTGTTGTGTCCTTTTACTATGCCTGCTTCAGGAATTGCCCCTCGGGGATAAATAAAGTTTTTTGAATTGAATTGAATTGAACATGCAGGACCTCCCATGTCTAGACTAGTCCTCAGGCTGTAATGTCAAGGAAGTTGAGTTGAGAAAAATACATTTCCTGGAGTGCTCTGGTGATTCGCTAGACAGAAAGAGAGAAAGGCAGAGAGATTCTAAAAAATCCTTCACTACAAAAAGATACAGATTGAAAGAATTGCAGGTTAAAGAAAACGGCAAAAGCAAAGTTCTGAAAGATATAGAAAACATGAAGGAAGAGAGATCAAAAAGCATAACACAGAGAACCATCATCCTTGACTGTCCTGATCCTGAGGAAGAGAGAGAGAGGGGAGGCGGGTGTCGTAAAGAAAGTGAGAGAAACAGAGAGAGAGAGAGAGAGAGAGAGAGATGGAGGCAAAGAAACTGTCAGTTACTGTGAGAGAGTATACATGAGTCAGTGTCTGTGTTTGCATGCGGGGGCATTTTCCTCAAACAAGAGCCATCTCAGAGGCAAATTTTTCCCCCCACACATCAAAAGAGATCTCGCTGAAGAGAGACACTGAGTGGCGGCGAAGATGACTCTATTCAACAAATAGTCGTGGCTCCAGGCGCCTGTCCAAGTCACCAAAGTCGGGACAAAGATGGCAGCTCCAGATGGAAGTTGGAGACGATAGGGAGAATAAAAAAGAGAAGTTCAAGAGGTCATGATGTTGCCGTTTGCTATACTTTTATAATTCTCTGAGTAGACTGAGGCAAAGACGACTTGGAGATTGAAACAGCCTCATAAACAGTAACATCGCATGAAAAATAGGCCAAATCAAGTGCTCCTTCTGTTTTGTTTGAAGCATTCATTGTTTTGACTCTGAAAATGTTTTATTCAGAACTATAGGATACTAATCATTACATTCTTTGTAATTAGTTAATTAGTACGCACATTTAAATGCAAATGTGGTATCTGAATATGAAACGGCAGGATGAACAGGTCAAATGAAAGATAATCTGTACATACAAATCCTGAAACATCCCTCACAAAACATAACTCTTAAAACACAAAGCTCCCTCAAAACAATGTTATTGATTTTATGTAAGTGTATTTTATGTGTGCAGTAATGCATGGCAGTGATATGCATGTGTGCAACTTCAACGTGGCACATGTGGTTTTGATATTGCAACATTTATGTATTTGATTTCCCTTGGGACCCTTGCAAAATTACCAAATGATAACTTTGGATATACTGTATATTTACATTATTGTCAGTGTCTTGAACAACATTTTTATCCTGTGATTCCTAGATGACATTTTCTCCTAGTGAAATAAAAAATGCTTATGAAGCCAGGACCATTTTAAGCCACTGATAATGTGTTGCAAAATGGCAAAAATGTAATGGTTGTTAATGAAAATATCAGAAAACAGCTTCTATCAAATTTTCCAAAGTTTCTTAAGATCTAACAATCTTTTATACACTGATGGTACGTTCAATTTAAATGTTTATACGGCTTTATGAACGTTCTCTCTTTCTCAGGCCAGAAATGGACACGGAGTGGACGTACATCCGCGAACCCATCGAGGCGAGCTCCATGGTACTGAAGGGGTTAATACCGGACACCGAGTACCAGTTTGTCGTGCGGGCCGTCAACGTTCACGGAGCCAGCCCGCCGAGCCAAATCAACAACCCTGTGCGAACTCTCGGTAAGATCGAAAGTCCATCTCTGAGCCAAAGATCTGTGGTGGTGTGGCAGCCAGGTTTCAGCTATACTTCCAAACAGAGCCAGCCAGGACTTTGCCACTGGCTTGGTTTCAACTACAACTACAACTACAACTACGACTAATCAGGCTTTGCTCATTTGTCATGTCACCCAATCCCTCTTCACAATTAAACATGTACTGTGTTCACGGCTATGGTCACATATTTGAAACACACATATGAGAAACACGCTACCTTACACTTCTTTCTTTAGTTTAGTTTGAAAGTTCATTTTAAGTAGTTACAATAATGAAAACACAATTACTGAAATGTAGTTACATAATAGTAATTAGTAAACTGGTACAGCAAATATAAAAAAAATCATATAAATCTCCAGGGTATTAGGTAATTGATCAAATGTATAACTGAGAGCATTAGCAGCTATCTGACATCAAAACCTCTTTTATTTCTCATTTAAATACATTATGGAGGGAGATGAATCTACTAAATATGAAAATGTATTCCAAACTCTGACCCCTCTCTATCGAATTGAAAATTGACTTATTTTATGCACTGTGGGGGGTGAAGGTCAAAGTTGGTTTGAAATTCTTTCAAATACACTAAGGCCAACCTTGTGGTATTTTCATAGATGAAACCCAAGTGTAATAACAACCTTTAGCACTATGTTCTGTACTGTAGTATAAATTTGAGCTTTTCCCCCAGCCAGTTTTACTTACAAGTCTACCGGCATCAATTTCATGGTGAATCAAGCCTGAGAACTCCCAAACTGGACCAAATGAAAGCAAGAAGCAGATCATTGTTGGTGTTGTTTTCAGTGGAAACAGCATTTTTTTTCTTTTGCAAGCATTAGGGTAACATCACAACTGATGTCACAATAGTTTAATGAGGAAAAAACGAAATGTAGCATCTTTAACAAATTTGGAATCCATTATAAAGTTATCGCTGACGTCAAATGAAAACCTCATATCCCCAAACAGTAGGATCATCTTTTTTTCAGCTATTGTAAGTGACAATTTCTTTCAATTTTACAATATTTTCCTTGGTTGCTGAGGGTCACAGAATCTTCTCAACTTACCAAACAAAAGAATCAATGTTTTCACTCTAAAATAATGTGCAGTCTGAGTCGACCTGCCATGCAGTTTGCCTCTCTCAGCGTTTGCTTGCATGTAGGCCAGCGCCTGTGTTTGTGTGTCAGTGGGTTTTCTGACCGGAGCCTTAAATACATGGATGGAGATACGGAGCAACAGAGTCATTTACTTTATTATTTTTGATGTGGTTGGCTGCTGGTGGTGTGTGGGGGAGGGGGACATTTCGGCCTGATTGATATTAAAATGCGAGGACACACACACACACACATACACACACACACACACACACATAAACACAGGTATATGTGTGTACCAGATACACGTACACATGCACAGAAACACCTGTGAATGCCAGATGCACACAAAGACATACATATACACACAGACATGCACACACACACGCAGCAACAGTAATGTCTTAATGGACTGAAGGCCATGACATTCAAGCAGTTTAACTACAGACATAAGCGCTAATACCAACAAAGCTTAGTGGGCTTAATGTGTTCGTTTGAACACACATATTATATATATATAGGTCTACCGTGACTATTTATCATGTTTGCAATATCTTCTCTTTCTTTCCAATGAAAATGTTTTAAACGCTATATTATTAATAGTAACAACCTTTCTTTTGATCTCCTCCCTTTTTCTTGTGTATGTGTGTGTTTTTCAACTTGCTGTTTCAAATGTGCTGACAGGATGCACATGACCTGTGTGTGTGTGTGTGTGTGTGTGTGTGTGTGTATGTGCATGCATGTGCATAATGAGCTGGAATGGTAGTAGATTAGACATAATCATCAAAATGAACCTCTTCTCAACCCCCCAGTCCCCATCCACATCCACACACACACACACACACAAACACACACATACACTTCACAAACACGCAGACACACATTATATCCTGGGTTTTCCTGTGACCTGGAGACCTGTTGACCACCCTGCTCTTTCTAGAAAGCCATGTGGGCGGACACACAGGCCGCTGCTTCACACGCTACGCTAGCTGTCAAACTGTTAAACTGGGCAGATTGAATTAAGCACCTTAAGCTATGCTGTCTTGGTCAGAGCGAGAGAGACAGAAAGAGAGAGACAATGATAGAGAGAAGCTGTCGCGATATTGTCGATGAATGTTACGTGAAGCGAGATAAAAATGAGTGGGTTAGAGAGAGAAACCGACAGACGGAGAGAGAGAGACATAAACACAGAGAGAGAGAGAGAGAGAGAAGCGTGGTCTCTCAGCAGGGGATGAAAGCGGGTTACGTCCGAGTCTCATCAGACAGGATTAAGGGCGGGATGGCAGACCCCTTCTCTGCCCATCCACGCCCCTAATGCACACACACACACACGCTCACACACACACACACACACACACACACGCCACACACCGCCGCCCCAGTGAACTGCGGGGGTGGGCGCGACTGACATACTTTTCTTGTCCCTCTCTCTAGTAACTGCTCCACCCCCCATTTCGCACAAAAAGCAGAGGCTTCACGAGGGGTTTTGGTAGATCTGTGTGTGTGTGTGTGTGTGTGTGTGTGTGTGTAGTGGTTGGAAGGGGGGTAGTATGGGACGAGGGGGGACTGTTACACAACAGCAGATTAGCTTGCTTGAGGCTGTTTTGGGCATTCCCCCTCTCTGTATGCCAGCGCTCCGTATTCAGGATTTAATGTTATTAGGCTTTGCTAATTAACAGTTTAAACCTCTGCATCCATTTCAGGCTTAAAAGTCAAGCTATTTAAGACTATTTCTGTGGCATATCTGATTAATTATACAGTATACTATCTATATATGCTGTGTAATATCCCTATATATTACATATCAATCCCCCAATTTGTCCAATAACTAGATTAACTTCTGAAACTTGGTGTAAATAAGTTGAATGGGGAAGTACAAGGGCAAGGAGACAAGAGGGAGGGAGGGGATGTTGTTATGTAACACAAGATTAGGCTCTCTGGGGTTAGGAGAGGAGGGAGGAGAGCTGTCATACTGAACAGGCACTTCTCTGTTTTTCCAACTGTTTCTAGTGTTTTATGTGGAAATGACTGTCATTTTTAACATCTCGAGGCAATATTTCCAATATTCAGTATCACATATACTCTGCATCTGAGTATATAGATTTTTTTTTCCTAGTTTGTATTTGGAACCTTGCATCTGTGCTCTGTGATTGTCCACCTATTATTTTATGAATATCTTATGGTCAATATTTAAAGACAAAGGGGAAGGACTGTCATTTTGAACAGGTCAAAACCTTCAGTGTCCTTTACTATAGTTTATGGCACAATTAAACAACTTGTTCACACTTATTTTGATGTACTGTGTTCCTATTGTAGGCTGCTAAGACTTGAACATCTCCTCTAACAATTGCTGTGAATTTGAACACATTTTATGCCACTTATGCGACAGTATCTAGAATATCTTGCACTACGTTCCTACACTGAACCCCTACCTGCTCACTCACTGAAAATTGCTCTGGATTAAAGCATCAGATAAATACTTAAAATGTCAAATCTATATATTACAGCATATTACCCAACAAATCAAACATATACCAAATATGTAACACTATATTTAGGCTAAGTTTAAGGAAGGTAAAATGTCAGTTTCTCAGTGTTACGAAAACGAAGGGGATTATTGTTGAAAACCTCTCTCTCTTTTTATTCATCTTGGGCAGAATTCATCAACTTTTATTCAGCTAGCCATTTCTATCCTAAACACTGCTTTTTGCTGCTAAATAATTAAGTTGTCTTTTCATGCCACTGCAGTTAGTTGACCAAAAAGATTGTTTCATGCCATGCTCACTGTGCTTACCTACTGTACTCACTGTCTGGCTTTGTCTTTGTACACTGTGAGCAGCCTTTGGTGCTGATGTGTATCTAGGAGACACTTTTCACTACATGGTGCGGCAGCCTGGATACAGGCGAACAGGTAGAGCCATCAGGCCGCCAACAGCTGTATTACTGCTCAGTGTCTTTGTCCCATGATGTTCAACTAATATCATGGAAGCATCATCAGTGACACATCATCACACATCCATGATCATGCCCAACAGGAACAGCCATTGCACAACAGTCAACCATCTTTCTTTACCATCTTGTGTGTGTCAGCACTACAAGATTTTCCAAACTATTCCTCTTGTTTGATGGGATGTAATACAGCAACAGTTCAACAAGCGTGTAAAATGGGACCTCTAGGATGGCTGTATCTGTGACTGCAGTTGCTGTTCATTGTCTGGGTCATAACAACAATGTGATCATCAATATTTGTGGCTGTCGTTGTGTCATTGAAAGATCACTAATGTCGTCACACATACATGGTCATGCTGCATGGAGGGAAAGTGGGAACTAGCACCCATGGTGGTCACGTTCGTTCAAGACAAAATTCTGATGCATTTTACTATTGACTATTGATTACAAAATGTATATATATTTTTTGTGAAATATTAATGGATTATGGAGACATCAATCTTTCTCCTTTAGTTATAGCACAGCAAACAGTAGACCACAACTTTCCCTTCCTATAAGATGCTGTCACTCTTCTGTGTCAGTGGACACTCTGCATTACAGGATAACTGTCATCACTGTCTTCCACATAATGCCATTTCCCTTAAAGTGATATTTCACTCAAATAGAACTCACTGTTTTCATCCGACATAACCTAATTGGAATCCATTAATATAATCCATGAATATTAACCAACAATGTTAATGCATTTTTTTAGTAACTCTTGTTGTTGATAATAGTAAAAAGGCACAATCACCACTTGAAAAGTTTAAGAACACAGGGAAGTATTATACGGGTCACTGTTCCTTTTTTGTATAGATGTTATATAGAGGACATCTGACTTTTTGAACAATAAAAACAAATGAGTGTCATCACTACAGATATTTGGGGCAGACAGTTTAAGTGGTTGACTGCCCACAAACCCATTGGGAATTTCATGCTACAAAGTGAAAAAAAAAGTTTTAAAGTCGATTACTATTTTCACCTGTACCATAAATTCCGGCTAAAAGTCTACAGCGCCACATGCATTATTTCCTGTTTTCTAATGATCCTCTGACCAGCATCCATTATACTTGGACTTGTATTTCACCATTCAACCAACTGTGGATCTGTGTTTGACCATTCAGCCATTTCACTGTAACCACCTTTTTGTTTGCTACACCTAATTAACTCATATGTATATTCATTTTACCCGCTGAAATCATCTTTGTGACCCACTCCAAATATTATGGATCTTTTTAACTCTCATCAACAAAATAAATGCTTAACTTTAATTATCATCATGGACATTCTCAACAGGTACGTCAGATGTTGGCAGCGGAGATTACGGGCAGCGTTACACAGATTCAAGGATCAAAGATGAGGACAGCTTTGACGTTGACGACTCTGACTACGATGTCTTTATTGAAGAGGTGGGTTATCAATGATGCAATTATTTGTAAGTTTCAGGTGCATTCATATTCACTTTATCAGCAGCCTCAAAAATCGTATTAAACAAACAAATAGATAAATAGATAGATTTCATAATTGCCTCATGAACGCATGGGAGAAAATTAATTTGAGTACAAAGGTGAGTTACACTGCAGCGTCTCACTTAAACACATTTCTCACATAGTTTTCTATGTCTTTACTTTCCTCATCTGTGTTTTCCTCTCTGCTTCTTCTTCTTCTTCTTCTTCTTCCTAGTTGAAGCCGTTCCCAGGAATCAATGAAGACAACAGGAAGTCCCAGCTCCGTTCCCGCTCCGGTCCGCCGTCCGGTCGGAACGTCGTTTACCGCATGAACACCGTCGCTCCTCCCAACGCCACTGACGCCCCAGCTTCCTCCACCTCCACCTCCTCTTCCATCCTCCCAGACTTCAGAGATCTGGTCTTCTCAACCACCTCAGAGCAGAGCACCGTCCTGGGCACCACAACAACTGCCACACCCACCACTACCAGGTAAGACACACTCTGGAAACACTCTTTTTTCCAGGTTAGTGATATCTGTTTTTCTGAAGGAAACCCCACTTTAGAATTAAAAAGGTGCTGTATGTTGAAAATGTGTGTAAAACGTGTTTTCTCTGGTGCCATGCCATTGTTCCGACGGCCCATTATTCCGAAACCCCAATAGTCTGAAAACTCCATGCCTGGCTCCATCCACAATCATGGCTTCTGACAGCCTTGACCGTAAGCTTGCCCTAACCCTAACCTCAGTGACCCCATGCCGTAACCCAACCACCTCCGGGATAACGGGTTGTCGGACAAATGGGCTTTGGGCCCAATGGGTGGACATTTTTCGGACTATTGGGGTTTCGGAATAATGGGCCGTCGGTACAATGGGCAGTCCCCTTTTCTCTTGCCTCTTTGATTACAGTTGGATGTGCTATCCAAACATTGTAGAAGTAGCAAAACGCACGGTTGCCAACTAAAGGCTCATTTATGCTCCCTTTACGTACGAAAATAAATATGTCCGTTTCAAACAATGTAACCATCACTGCCCACATATTTCCATGCGTCCTTTACGTTGGCATGAATGTTAAACAATACATCCACTAGAGGGCAGTAGAGAGTCAAACGTTTCTGTCCACCGTCGCCATGTTTGTTGTGAACAACAAACAACATGTCTTCGTCGTGTCTTGCTGGTCTCGCTGGTCTCGCTTGAACTATTGGCTACACTGCCCCCACGATTTCCGGTGGTACTGCGGTGGTACTGCTCTGTTTCGTCCGTATCTGTAAGTTTTCAGAAAACATGCACAAATACGGACAAAATGAACGCAGAGTACGGACAGAAGGCTCCGTCCGTATCCGTATACGTATTTCACGTTGTGCATAATTGAGCCTTAAATCCACACAATCCATATTAGAAAACCAAGCCTCTTAATGAGCCGTTTGGACTTCCGTAACTTTGTGGCGTCACAAAGGTTCGCTCATTATCATTTTTGTAAGAAATAATAGTACAACAAAGTGTTTTTTCCAAGCGGTTGAGCGGTTGTCAATGTTTATTACCGGAGAGTTTTCCCTGCTTCTTGCTGTCTGCAGCTGTCGGGTCTGTGATATCTCATGTTTCACTCTTGAAATGGTTAGCCAATCAGAACAGAGGGGTCGTTAATATTAATGAGCCTTAAAGGCACAGCAACAGAAGCAGCCTGTTGCAACATGTAAAAATGGATTGAGAGTGTTTTTGGTACATGACACCACACAAACAGCTTTGAATGGACCTCAAGACAGAAAATAAAACCCTGGAAAGTGTGTATATGGGACCTTTAAAGACAAAGTTGATCATATACAGGCACTTTTCTATGGAGAGAAAAAAAAACAAAAAAACACAAATCTCAAATATAAGTTTTTGTTTTCATTTCACCAAATCAAACCTGCAGGAGAAAATCCAAATACCTGTTGGAGCTGTATTGCTACACCTCTTGCTCTCTGCTTGCTAGTTTGCTATCTCTCTCAGTTCTGTGCTCTCCCTAAAAGCTATCTACCATTTGCTTTTTCCGCACTCTCCCACTTAATCATTTGATAAAGGAGGTGCTTGAAGTAGCGAAATGTCACATCAATTTGAGCTGTCTTTCAGGTGGGTATGTCATTAACTGGAGCCAATGTAGGCTGGCCTTACTGCTGTTTCATTACATGTGGGTGAACATTTTGCTTTTTACAGTTAAATTCTACCCCTAAAATACAAGGAACAAAGGGTCCCTCAGAGGAAAGGGGCAATTTAAAATTTAAAATGTCACATTAATTTGAGCTGCTGTTTGTATTGGTGGAATTTGTGCTTTTTGCAACTCTCTTCTACCGGTCACACTGTAGAACTGGCTACTTTTCACAGACAGGAATATTATAAAGTAGGCTGTTTCTGTGATGGTCACGTACACACGCTTTTCCATTGCTTTTCACTGCCTTGCACAAGCCAGCCTATAACCCGAGGATACAACTAGTGCTGAAACGATGAGTCGATTAATCGCTAATTGTTTTAGTCATTTATTAAGTAAAATACCAAACATTTCCTGGTTACAGCTTCACAAATGCAAAGATTTGCTGCTTTTCTTTGTTTCATATCATTATATAATGAATACTTTTACGTTTTTTTGGCTGCTGGTCAGACTAAGTAAGCAATTTTAAGAGTCACTTTGGGCTCTGGGAACTTGTGATAGACATTTATCATTATTTTATAGATTAAATGATTAATCGATTGATCGAAAAAATAATCAATAGATTATTCGATAATGAAAATAATCGTTAGTTGCAGCCCTTGATACAACTGATGCAACAAATGCAAGACAGCATTGCATTTGCAGTTGACATATTATTATTAGCCAAACCACTGAAAATGCATTGTAAAATATCAAAAGTCAGTGGTGTCAAATCAACAATTTGACTTGAAAAGTTGCTTTTTGACAATAACCCTCCCCTTCCACCCTTAGCACCACTTTGCCCACCACCACCCCCGCCCCCACCATGTCCCCCTGGAAGGGCGAGGTGCCTCGTGTTTACGACCTGACCTGCGACGACACGGTCTGCCCCCCCGACAGCTTCTGTCTCAGTGACTACGACAGCGGAGGCTCGCGCTGCCACTGCAACCTGGGGCGAAGAGGGGACACCTGCTCTGAGGGTGAGAGAAGCATAGATGTGTGGTTAGGTACACACAGACATGCACACACAAGCACACACACACACACACACACACACACACACACACAAACACACACACACACACACACACACACAGATGAACTCCAGCATAGACAGTGAGGAGGCATCTGCTCCGCACTATAAAGTATAGTAGAAATAGAGAAAATATACATATATCACATGCAGAACCCTGTTCCCCACAACATGCACACACACACACACACACACGCACACACACACACACACACACACACACACACACACACACACTGAAATAGTAAATAGTGCTGCACTATTGCCCTCTGTAGAAAGCTATTGTTTGGGAAATTCAAACTGTGTTCCCATTTTCAGCCTTCAGAGAGAATAATCTGGCAATCTGTTGTTTTAGAGGCATGAGTTGTGTGTTACAGTATGCATATTGAATTCTCTTATGCAACATTTGAGAAAAATAGGTTGCAGTTGCTGCAGTATCACTTGTGGAGGCTAGAAACCGGGTTGATACAGATTTGGGACCTTTGATGGTGTTTATCACTGCATCCTCACCCTCTGTTCTATTGGCTTCTTACAAGCTACAATATACTCTGTTTGCTTCTACCTCCCTGTGCTAGCAAGTGTTTGTATAGCAATAATCACGTCATATTAATATGTTAGAAATGCAGAGTAGGCTTTCAATCTGCCTTTCTCACCTATAGACATTTATCACATAAAAACTAAACTTATATTCATCCAGCTCCATAGTTTTCTTAGCATCCCGTGAATCTCCAAAAAGTCAATTTTTGAGGAATTTGAGGAAAAACTTCACATTTTACACCATTTCAAACTTTTTATACATTTTTACGATTTTACAAAGGAGTGTGTGTGTGTGCATGTGTGTGTTTGACGTATATAGGCACATGGGTGATGTGTCCTACAAATCGGCAACTCTCTCTGACGTCAGAGAGAAGGGCTTACCTCTCAGTAATCAGAGGATTTTGATGTTTTATTGTTGAGAAATAGAGAGTTGTCTGGAGAGGGGATCTCAAAGAGGGTCTGCAGCCAGATGTCCTTTTTTTTTTTTTTTTTTAGAGATTACAGTGTGTCCTTCCCACTGTCTGTCAGCAGGGATGTGATTTCCCAGTTCTTATCAGGATTGTAACCTTATTGGATTCAACATTCCTCCATGCATTTCAGTTGGATTTCTGCTGTCCCATTGTATTGTTGTGTGATTGTATCCTTGCTCTTTTTCTCCATCTGCCTGTTCAAATCACACAGTTTAAGAAAATCTGAGTGAGGGGAAGTAAAAAAAAAAAAAGGCTCTTACCTGCCTGAACAACTACTGTCAAAGTGCCCATTATACATGTTTCATGCCCTTTAGATGGGTACAAGCTGCAGTAAAACTGCTTAGTGGCCATCATAGCTGTGGCTGTCTGTATGTATGTAGCCCTTCCTCCTTCTGAAGCTCCACCCACCAGGTCTGTTACTGTAAATAATAACGTGTTTATAGTCAAATTATGTTGTTGAGTAACATTTTGAATTGAATAAAATATCGTATCTCCTTATTTTCAAATGATTTGTCATTATTTCATCCTCTGTGTTCTCCAGCGGTATTGGTGAACTTTCCCAGGTTCTTTGGCTACTCGCACATGACCTTTGAACCCCTGAAGAACTCTTACCAGACCTTTCAGGTCACTATAGAGTTCAAGGTAAGGCACTGTGTAGTTTCTCCACCAGAACCTTTTTTTCTTAAAAGGTTGAAAAAGCCTCTAAAGTAGTTTCTCTCTGGTGCAGTCAGACTCTGAGGATGGCTTGCTGCTGTACTGTGGGGAGAACGAACACGGTCGTGGAGACTTTACCTCTTTGGCCCTGGTGCGAGGAAAGCTGCACTACAGGTGAGTACAACACTAACTGACTCTTTGCCTTGTACTATGTTAAACCCACAATCCAGTGTGTGTGAGTTATGGCTCTGTAGATTCTTGAAGGTTTTGCTGATCGGGATTAAACTATGCAACAGTGACATCCCACCATAACCAAAACATAATAAATACATTTACTAATGTTATCTGTCATATACTGTCAGCCAAGAGCAAATTCAATTGTTTTGATTGTAATTACAAAATAAAATGGTTCTAGCTTTTATTTGGAACAAAGTTGAAAGTTTCAGGAACATTTTTCCACTGGTAAACAAATTTTCTGAAGCAACAAATAGGAAAACAAATGGAAACTGATGATAGAGAGCAGCTCAGAGGGGATATAAACAAAACACCAATGGTCATTGTAATGCTAAATTTAGCTGGGATTTCATTTAGTGGAATTCTACATGAAACATCATCAGGTATATTGGCCTCACTTCAGCACTCAATTATGAATACCTGCCAGGCTAAAGTAAATATTTTCTAATATAAAGTTTGAGAAAAACAAATTGCTTTTAAAGAGAATATACCCCCTCAGAAAAAAAACCCTGCATATCTTTTCACTAAACGTTTGTTACTTGGGCTTTCTCATGTTTTTTCTGTCCCTTAAACCTTTTCTATTAAAAGGGATACATACTTTTCCACATTTAGGACCAAATGTGTGCATATTTACACATGTTTGGAGCAGTGTACCTTTTAGGGCACATTTATACCATTTGAACCATTTTATTTCTTGACAGTTTACATCAATTAAAACTGTGTGTCTGTTCTGTTCTCCTTCAGGTTTAACTGTGGCACAGGAGCAGCTCAGATCGTCAGTGAGAGTCGTATTGTGCTTGGCCAGTGGCACACAGTGACCGTCTTCAGAGACGGCATGAGTGGCTGGCTCCGCATGGACAACGACACTCCCATATCTGGACGCTCACAGGTAACAGCAACATACAGTACATACAGATGAGTGTTTTTTGCTGGGCAAGGGAAAAAATTTTCAGCTGCAAATAATGAAACATACATGCTGATTTATTCAAAGACTCAGGACTCTTTGAATCAATCAGCATGTATGTTTCATTATGTAAATCGGTTTTGGTCCAATATTTCTTGTTAACATTCTATACATATGGAAATAATTGAGTCTCCTTGTGGATAAATCCACCTAGTGAAAGTACACACACTGTTTATGTCGCCTTATATACACATTTAAGTAGATATTGTAGATATTTTAATTACAATATTGATTTAGAGATCATTATATCCTCATCACTCTAAGGAACCATCATGAAGAATCTAACGGAGTTTCACCTCTCCCGTTGCACAGGATGTTTTGTCCATTACAAACAATATTGGCTGTAGTTCATTTTAAATGTAGTCAGTTCAGGAATTGGATCTCCTTCAAAATCCCAATATAGAAGAATGTTTTTAGTGAAGGATGAAACACATTTTATTCTCTTCACCCTCGCTCTTGCAGGGCCAGTACACCAAGATCACCTTCCGCTCCCCGCTGTATGTGGGCGGATCCCCGAATGCCTACTGGCTGGTCAGGGCAACAGGGGCGAACCGCGGCTTCATGGGATGCGTTCAGAGTCTGACCATCAACAACAAGGCGACAGACATCAGACCGTGGCCTCTGGGCAGAGCGCTGAGTGGGGCCGATATAGGTGAGGAGCTATGTGTTTGTGTGTGTGTGTGTGTGTGTGTGCAGATACAGTACATGCGCACACAGCTACAAGCATTAACAAGCCCCTAGAGTCATGACTGCATCAGAAAGTTATAAATGAAATTATAATAAGGGGAAGCGGGGCTGGGGTTTTTTTTGTGGAACTTTAGTTCAGTAATTGAGTTTTTTAGTTTGTGTTATGGGTGTTTCAGTATTTTTCTTTGGTTGTTGCCGTTGGACTGTAATTACGTCCATGTTACCCATTATGCATTGGCTTTCTCCTCAGGTTTTGGTGCTCAGTATAGTTGGCACCTTATTATGGGAGATGTGTTACAGCTGTACAAGCCGGGTCTGCTGGCCAGCGGCTCAGAGAGAATTCATCTGTAGGAGAATTCATCTGAGAGAATTGCACAGGTCTCTCTGCGGTCTTGAGAACCACATAGTTTTGGGCTTCTGACATAAATAATTCTGATCAGGTCTGAGGCCTTAGCTTGAATTTGGATGGCACAGTGTTCATTCACTGTACAGCATGGGGCTATTGTCAATTCAATCTATATAAAATGCAAATGAAAACTGCTATTCATATGATAATGACAGTATTTAGTCTTTATTAATGACTGTGACAACCCTCTCATGCAAAAACAAAAATATTTTTGAGAAGAACCCACTTTGGTAATGAATTGAACTGTCCCGTTCCGAATGAAATTTCATTCTGTTTGAGAGCGGTGGTATAACACTTTTATAATCCGTTCGATGGATAAAATTTCATCATGTAAACTCTCTTTGAATTGACTTGACAGTAAATTGAACCCACCCTATGTGCGGTTGTCTTTGGCACGCTCTGGGTTACTGTACAGGCCGGTGGGTCAGCAGTCAGACAGAGTATTGATGAGTGGATTTATCTCTGCTCTGCAGTTCAATAAGCACAGCCAACAGTAATGCCATCTGACAGAGGAGTCTGAGTTGGTTTAGAGGTTTTGACAGCCAGCCGCTCTTCTACAACAGAGCCGTACAGCGGCTTGCCAGGGCCGACTCAAAATGTTTAAAAGATTTAAATCTCTATTTGTTTATGTAAAACAAACAAACAAACAAATAAAGAAACCCTTGTCAACAGTAGTATTGTACCCCATCCAGGCACACTGCACAATGGGTGACTATATGCTGTCATCGCAAAAACATCTGTTTATCTGGTAGGGATATGTGGAAAAACAAGTTACCATCATCGTGTGTAAAAAGACCAACAAAGTCATCATCATTACCCTCTAAAATTAGAATCACAATCACAGAAAAATTGCTTTTGAGGGGAATTAAGTGGCATAACAAATGAATAAACTCTGGCCGGTTTGGCCGTGCAGCAGGAAGCAGGCATGTATGACAAATTCTGGGTTCATTTTTTTAATAAGCTACCATCTCAATTCTGCTGCAATAGTAAGTGCTTGAAATTTAACA
This sequence comes from Centroberyx affinis, assembly GCF_046629955.1. Classification (NCBI taxonomy): domain Eukaryota; kingdom Metazoa; phylum Chordata; class Actinopteri; order Beryciformes; family Berycidae; genus Centroberyx; species Centroberyx affinis. The sequence continues at coordinate 85,623 of NW_027278960.1, read as the reverse complement.
TAGATTTCATAAAATACTATTGACTCAAAGGATAAAAGTCTCAAGTATATAGGGTGAATATTTTTAGATGATATTCCACAGTTTATTGTTTATTGTTTATTGTTTATTTGGATCCCCATTAGTTGTTACCAAGGTAACAGCTACTCTTCCTGGGGTCCACGTTAAGAACATAAATGTATACACATGCTTTCACATACATGCATCCATTAATACAATTACAGCAATAATCCGGTCCACCCCATCCCACCCCACCCCAATTAAAACAGTATAACCATTACAAAAACCAAATAAATTTCAACAAAACCATGTGAAACTCTCTGTCTATAGGCTACATCTCTCTCTATATGTATACATATATATATGCATACACACACACTTATATACACATACACACATACACACACACATGCACACATACTACATAACAAGCAGTATCTATGACTATTTTTACCAAATACCTTGAGCTACCAATTTAGCAAACTTGACAAATTTAACAAGACCAAAATTATTATTTTTTTTATATTATTATAATTTGCCTGTACCCAAGAATAACCTCTTTAGTTGCTTTTTAAAACTGTCTTTACTTGTTGCTTGAGTAATTAAGTATGGCAAACTATTCCAATGAGAAATGGCTCTATACGTAACAGTTTTTTTCATTGCATTGGTTCTAGGTTGAGGAATTGTAACATGACCCCTCCTCACTTGCCCACAAAATCACAAAATCACTCTTGTGAGAGTTTATAATCTTTACAAATGATGTCTGTACTTCTGCCTGCCTGTATCTGTGGGTGGATGTGTATGTATTTGTCTTCCCAGGGTTCTTCAGTGTTACCATGTTATTAAAATAAATTCACGCTAGCTCAAAGACTGAAAAAGAAACTTTAGATGAGATGCAACTTATTATTCAAAATAGACATCAGCCTTTTGAATTATTTCACAGTTCATGCTCCTCAATTTCTTCTCTGTGTCGCTGTGTTTTTTTCAATTTTGGAGCATGTGCACTCCATAGAAATAATACAACCATTGAAACCCTGCTGTATTCATCTGTATCTATGTACAGTGCACATATGCCGGGTCTGTCTTTCCATATGTGTGTGTGTCCTAATCTGCTCTGTGCCAGGTGAGTGCAGCGACAGTGTGTGTGACCTGGTCAGCTGTGCCAACGGAGGGGCCTGCTATGCCAACCGCGCCGACGGCTACATCTGCCTGTGTCCGCTCGGCTTCAGGGGGACGCTCTGCGAAGAGAGTGAGTCGGTGCTTGTGCTCTCTCTCTTTTTCTTTCTCGCACACATACACACACAAACACACAAAAACACACGCTACTACGGAAGAGCATAAATTCAGAGATTAAAATCAGAAATCATAAGAAGAAATAACTCCGAAATTTGTGAGAAAAAAACAGAACTTCTGGAGATTCAAATCAGAAATTTGCTAGAAAAAAACTCTGAAATTTGCTAGGAAAAAAACTCAGAATCTCACAATCTCATGTTTTCTCTCAAATTTCTGAGTTTTTTTTCCTCGCAAATTTCTGATTTTAATCTCAGAAAGAGTTTTCTCTCAGTATATTACCTCCCTCATACAATTCACTGCAAAAAAAATTCACCAACAATGGCTCTAATACTCTTCCATACACACACACACACACACACACACACACACACACACACACACCTGTCTGGGTTTGCAGCAGGAGTTTCGGAGGTGCACTCTGTGAAGGCGGAAAGTAAAATCCCCTTGTCCTTTCATCCAACATAATGGCTGTACTACATTGTCACACAGACCTTTGTTGTAGTTAGATGAGCTAAAGTAGCTACTGAACAGTTTAAGGGCCTCAGTGTAGAGTGCAAAATGAGGAAAAATTGGTTGAAATAAGGATTATTATTTCTTCTATGGAGGCAAAGGGATTGAGTGAATGTAAGACCTTCTTCCACACAATATCACCTGTACATTCTACCCTTTCCCTGTCTTCCTCCTCCTCACTTTCCTGCCTGTGCTCTTTCTTTCTGAGACTGGCAGACAACATTTTTATGGACCCTTCCCACGTCCTACATGACAAATATAAGCTCTCACCAACGGGGAAGTGGTTTAGACTGCTGAACTGTAAAAAGAACAAATTTAAGAACTCATTCGCTCCCTACTCACTAAGGACTCTAAACCAACACTGGGACTCACGTTAGGTCTTTGCATAGGCATACACAAGTACACACATACACACATAAGCACACATGTACACACTTTTAAGACTTGGTCTATGGAGGCAGGAGGCAGGGTGAGAAATATGTATCTTGTCTGGACACTGTAATTTTTTACTGCAATATTGTTTTTGGTTGTTTTTAGTCTTATGATCTTACCCGTTTGGTGTGATGTGTGATGTATGTTGTTCTGGCACTGGTTGCAAAAGAAATTTCTATGAAAATGTAAGTGTAATCTCATCTCATATCATATCATCTCATCTCATCTTTCTCTCCTTCTCTCCCCCCATCACTTCCCCACTACCCCATCAGGTTTCTCGCTGTCGCTGCCCCTCTTCAATGCGACAGTGTTTTCCTACGCCGTCGTCCCGTGGCCTCAGACCTCCCAGAGTTATCTGTCCTTCATGGAGTTCGAGCTGACGTTCCGGCCGGCGACGCCCGACGGGACGCTGCTGTACAGCGATGACGCGGCCAGCGGAGACTTCCTGGCCATCAGCCTGGTGGACAGATACGTGGAGTTCAGATTTGACTGCGGCTCTGGAGGCGCTGTGATAAGGTGCTGGATGGATGCTCATTCTGTTCTGTGTCAGTAAAAAATAAATAATTAATTGTATGTCTTTGGTGTGACGGTGGATCTTCAGACTTCCACTTCTGTTTTGTTTTCTTGCCATGAAATAGCCCATTTCTATAGTTTCTTTTTCTATAGTTTCTGACTAGATGCCCTGTATGTATGTGACGATTTGTCCTGCAGGAGTGAGGAGCAGATTAGTATGGACACGTGGCATGAGCTGAGAGTTTCTCGGACAGCAAAGAGCGGCATCCTGCAGGTGGACAACCAGAGGCCGATGGAAGCAATCGCAGAGGTATTTTAATTCTGTCACTTGTTCAGCGCATTTATCTCTGCTAAAAGGCCTAAAATTAGAATTGCAGTGTTGTTCTTTCTGTTGGAAAAATGCCACCCCATCACATCATTTATTTACAGTGAGTGATTTATTGGATTTTTACTTTGAGATGTATTATCTGAGCTTTTGATGCAAGAATTGGCTGTATGTGGCAGCTAAACTTGAGTGGTTCATGTATTTATGCATGCTTGTAGGAGTAAAGGGACCATTATCTTTTTATCTATTTGTATGGAAGAGAATGTAATGTCAAACTCTCCATACCAAAATCTGGAAGTTTAATGTTGCCTTATGTTACTGACAAACATGCATACCCCATAGACCCCATGACTTAAGACCTTTTCCCAATTCTCACAGTAGGTTCCACTGCTTCATCCAGAATCTATGTATACATGCGATCCATCAAGCAAAGTTTCAACTTTCAAAAGTACTTTGCGTAGTTATTCCCCAAATACACACTGTTGAGGGGCAAAGTGAGCATCAGTGCGAATCAATTTAAAAAAAAAAAAAGACATTTTATTCAAATAAGTGCTGCCTGCTGAAACATGAATCCCTAAGCAAGGCAAAATTAAACTGACAAATTTCAGCATGCTTCATGTGACACTCTCATACAAAGAGAAAATGGAAGGCATCAACCCTAAAGGGACATACAACTATGCAAACAGTCCAGCAGTCACAAAGTCTTTGATAAGCAAAACAAATAGCCACTTTAAATGCTATTGTGCTTTTATATGGTATGACTCTTTTCATTTATATAAATTTCTGAATGTTTAACGTAATTCATCTATATCCCTCTGTCATATTCTCTCTTAAGGGAGCGTTCACTCAGATTAAATGCAGTTCTCCTCTCTATGTCGGTGGAGTACCAGCATATGATAAAACCAAGAGCACTGCAGGTGTGCTTCAGCCCTTCACTGGAACAATTCAAAAGGTATGACTACATTACACTGGTGATGAGTAGACAGCAAAAAGACAATCTTTAGTTCAGAATACGAGGATGTTGTCTCACATAGTTTTTGTCTTGGCTGAAGGATGCAAGTGTACATGCACCAACTCTGAATTGGAGCCCGCTGTATGTTTACATCAGCCTTGGTGTCAGGGCAATAACTGAATTTCTTAAATTTGACCCCCAGGCAGAAACAGTTTAATGAACTGTTCTAAAGAGGAGGATCATGCCCTCTATACAGCAATAAACTTGATGTTGATAAGCTATGACAAGTTTCACATTGAATTTTTACACCTTTTCATGCTTCTCCTTCCGCCTGTCTCTCTCTCTCTCTCTCTCTCTGGCTCTGTTTTTCTCTCTCCCACCTCTACCATCTCTCTCTCTCTGTCTCTTCCCCGCTCATCTTTCACGTCGTTTCACCTCCCCAGCTGGTACTCAATGACCGCACCATCCCAATAGCAACTGGTTCTGCTGGTGGGGTTAACATAGCGAATGCTCCACACCCATGTGTGGAGAACCCCTGTGCCAACGGAGGGACCTGCAGGCCAAAGTGGGATGGATATGAGTGTGACTGCCCCCTAGGGTACGACGGCAGGCACTGCCAGAAAGGTCAGCCGCATATGCTTCAATGTCTTATTTTTACACAATATACAGTTATTGGCTTTAGTTTTGGTACATTGATCTAAAGTTGGGTTTCTTTGCCAATGACATTGAACAGTTTTTGACACAGAAACCAAGAAAGACCCATAATGAAAAGGTGACACTTTGTTCTTATACCCCAAACTCATGTTTTGATACAAGTTGACAGAAAAAAAAAACTGTAATTTCAGCTCACTGCCCAACTTCTTCTATAACTCACTGTACATACAAATGTGTATAAAGGTAAAGTGTAATACTGATATGGACGTTTACAAGAAAAAAAAAATTAATGTGATTGCATTAGTAGAGATTCAAACTTGACTGAAAAACATTGTAAAGCATAGAAAAAAGTTTAATGTCTTTAAAAATATCCACAGTTTAAAAGGCAGCAAGGAGGTCAGCATCTATCCGGCTTGTTATTTAGGCAGCAAACACTCTGGTCATAATGTTACCATTTTTTTTGTAAGATCGTAATACACTTATACTTGGCTTTGATGCCTCTTCCCAGTCGCTCGCTACATTACATTAGGCAAGTGTGCTTGAGTTTCATAGGCATTTGCACAATACTTCGAATTCCCATACAGAGCAGAACCAAAATGGTGGTTGAGCTGAAGTGTTTACCAGCAAACGTCCCACAGGTTGACGGGACGCTGTAGCAGCAGTATCATGCGCGTTCAGCAACGTGTATATGTGTAGAAGCAGGTTAATTTAAGAAGGACTGCCATATCACAGTGTGTTGGATTGTGATTAATGAGCATCAGGGATCAACTGGTCACTGTAAGCTGTGTATGGTTTATGTGATGCTTATGAAAAAGGATGTTTTGAAACTGTTGGCATGTGCTTTCTACGACTATTGGGAATTTGTAATCTCTGTTTTTGCCATGTCTGTCTGTTGTAGATGCAGTGAAACTAAAACTGTACACGTCTTACACTTGTATACTTCTTTATGACCGGAATAGAGACTTGTGCGCAGTGCATTCAGTGAGGAATAAGAGCAGAACTATAGCAGTTAACTCAAGTTATAATTCATTGTCTAAGAAAGTCATCAGAGCAGTGACTAATGTGTGATTTATTTTGTTAGTATCTAATATTTGTTTTTCACCATGAAGCCAGCTCTTTCTCCCTTCTAATCTGTGTTCTCCTGCTCTCGGGGATTAAATATTGTGTTTTGTACATTGTCATGTAATTCAATATAATGTAATGTATTGAACAACTTAATCCCTTAAGCCTATCTGTGCCTTCTCTGTTTTTTTTTTGTTTTTTTTGCTTTTTTTTTAATGCTTTCGCTGAACAGAATGTGGAAATTACTGTTTGAACAGTAAGTTTTCTTTTAGTATGAATTAAAAAGCAGTTACTGAAAGAAATTACTGAATTTAAGAAATTAACAAACCTTAAAACAAACAAATCCGTAATAAATTTCATCATAAATATAATATTAATATTTTTTTTACCCTCATATCTTTTTGGTAATGCTTCACTGTAAATTTAGTATGTAGTTGGTTGGCCTGAGCTAATGGATACATGCTCATGCTGCCACCTTGTGATGATAATAAGTAAGTGCAATGTTTTCTCCAAACCAGCTGTGACTGAGGCCATTGAGATTCCACAGTTCATTGGCCGAAGCTACCTGACCTATGACAACAGAGACATCCTGAAAAGGTTGGTCTTTAAACACTTCTGAGATAAAACTAATAATAACAATAATAATACTGTTTCTGCTTTGAATATTTAAAGTTCCCTTCAACTCCAATGACATCACCACATTTAACTTTCTAAGAATACAAATTCTGAAAAGGTCATGTATTACATGCACCAATGTGCAAAGGTACAGTGTACACACACACACACACACACACACACACACACTCACACACACAGACACACACACACACCAAAGTCTCCTGCTGCATAATTTTGTGGAAAAAGAAAGGCAGAGTGGCTATCCTCAGTTTGTCCAGCAAGAAAGAAAATTATATAATATATCAGAAATATGCTGGTTTGAGGTTTGAACCTGACTAAAGTGTTTCCTTTTGTTATTTGTTCAAGTGAATTTCTCTGTGTCCTCAGGGTGTCTGGGGCCAGGAACAACCTTTTCATGCGTTTTAAGAGCACAGCCAAGGATGGCCTGTTGCTATGGCGAGGGGAGAGTCCAATGAGACCCAACAGTGACTTCCTGTCCATGGGGCTTCAGGATGGCGCACTAATCTTCAGGTGTGTGTATGAGGAGCTAATCAGTGAAGTCAGCTGCTGTCCTGTCTGGCTGGGGAGGGGCAAGGAGAAATGTTTGCATTGCACTCCTTAAATGAGCAGTTTTTGGTGAATTTTAAGAGAATGATTTTATAAGATTGGTTTGCGTAAAAAAGACATTCTTCTGTTTTCATTTAGTGTAGTGTATATGTTTGTCAGTATGATATGTGTGAGTGTGTATGCGTGTCTGTGTCCTTTGACACTCTTGTCACTCTCCATGGTTCTCAATGTCTGGAATGTTTCTCTATAGCAGGTAAAGTAAATTCAAGTATAGACTATTAACATCAGGAATGGAGGTCATCCAGGACCTGAAATATCTGGATTATTAAAATATGCATAAAAACATGTGGAACCTTTATGAAATCACTGTATTTTATCTATTCTGCGTAGATTAATACACATAAATGTCCAAATGAACGACTGGGGTAGACCATAAAATGTAATACAGTAGCTTACAGCTTGTCCATTCGATGCTCAGTGCGTTGCAGTGGGAAATTGACTTCAGCCCAAAAATGACGTTTAGTTCAACAGATTAGTAAAATGCCACAACTGTTACTGATGATATCCAAAAGCTCATGGACTAGCCTGAAACAGTGTGAAACTACTCGGGAGCACCTGACTTTAATGTGCGGCTAGATGAGTTATAAAGTTTTGGATGATCGTTTGTTTAACATTTATGAATTTAGTTTTGCTGTGAAGATGTGAAGCTCCTCAACAAAGGTTTCTCTGGTGTTGCTTCCTTTTGCTGCTGAAATCACTTCAGGCTGCAGTTACTTGTGGGAGACGTTTCATCTTCCTTACTTTTCACAGTCGGACACGATTTTAATAATCTCATGTTTAAAAGGATTGTAACAGTTCACAGCCTACACATCAAACGTTGTGAAAGCAAGTCATCGCCTTTGTGAATTTACTCACTGTCCTCAAATGCGGTGCCTAAAATGGAGAGCCAACCATGCATAATTGCATATTGACACATAAACCAGGAGACCAGCGCCAATAAAGCTGATGATAGTGGTGCAGCCGAACCCTCACAGCCCCACATCCAACACCTTCCCATCCCTGTGCTAGGTGAAGTAATATGATCTAGGGGGAAAAGGTAGAGAGTGTTTTTGTTTAAACAAGACCGGCGTAAATTTGAGCAAGTAGAGGAGGAAGATGATGGAGTGGGACACTCATTCCACCATTGGGCAGGGAGAGCGAAGCACCCAGGCTGACCCCTGACCTGGAGTTATGAAAGTGCAGATCCAGTGGCAGCCTTGTACATCAGCACCAGGATTTGTCTGTGGGATTGTGAACCCACTGTAACTATACATTCAGCAAAACTAATTAATATGTGTTTCCATGTTGCTCTAGTTATAACCTGGGCAGTGGCATGGCTAACATCATTGTCAACGGGTCCTTCAGTGATGGGAAGTGGCACAGAGTCAAAGCTGTCAGGTAAGCACTAACAGTGACATTTACTGTACATTTTCCCATGAAGGATAGCAAAGTAACACATCTATGTTTTGCTTTGATTTTGCAGCTGCTACATGTAGCCATAATGCAGAGGCCTTTTTGCATTCCTCTTAAAAAGCATTTTGCTGTCCATTCAAGTCAAACATGTAATTCAGTTGTGGATGCAAAATAGAGCAAGTGAAAGCAAGCTATTGTGCCATTCCATGAATTATAAACCAGTATTTTTGTAATGTATCTCAAGTTTGATGATCCGCTGACCAGTCTCCCTCACCTCTCCAGGGACGGACAGTCAGGGAAGCTGACTGTGGATGACTACGGAGCAAAGACAGGCAGGTCATCTGGCAAGATGAGACAACTCAACATCAACGGGCCATTATATGTTGGTAGGTGCAGCTCACATCTGATGACCCCACATATATGTACATATTACAATAATGCTGACTTCTATGTCTCATTATTCTCCCTCTCATCTCCCTGTGAAGGTGGCATGAAGGAAATAGCTCTGCACACCAACAGACAGTACATGGGAGGCTTGGTTGGCTGCGTGTCCCACTTCACACTCTCCACTGACTACCACCTCGCACTAGTGGAGGACGCTGCTGACGGAAAGAACATCAACACCTGTTCCAACTAGAAACTGACCTGAACAGACAATGGTCCATTTTCAACATCGTCTCCAACAGGAATGAACATCTTCACCAGCTCATTTGTCATCTTGAAGCTGAACTACCAGGACCAAACGAGTAAAAGCTAAACTAAAACAACCTTGCCAGTTCACGCTTTATCTATTCAATTCTTACAGAGTATCAGCTCGAACTGGAGAAAGACCAACACTGCTGAGAGTCACTGGAATATCTTTAAGTGGCTCCTATGTGCAGAACTTGAGTTTTCAACTCTAACCTGCCAAGATGTCAAATGCAAGGTCTATTTTAACACTTTTAACAACTACATGAATTGCTCTGGAAAACAGTTTCAACCCATGGACACAGCAAAAATGACAAAAGTTCACCAAAGGACATAACAAAGCACAAGTGCTCTGTGAAAGGAGAAAAACAACTTAGTATCATGGTACATGAGGGTCTTTGAAAAAGCTTTTGAAGGACATTTTTTCATGGGATGATTTCAATCTTATCTTTATTTTTTCTACTGTAAATCCTTATTTGATTGCTGGAAGAACCAAATGATCCAAGGAATCATAAGACGTTTTTCACGAACCTGACCTAGAACAATTCTTTAAACTTCTTTGTAGAGGATTTTGGCCCTATAGGATTTCCGTTGTTTTTGTTGTTGTGGTGGTTGTATTCTTGTTTGTGTTGTGATCTTTTTTTGTTTTTCAGTCTATAGACTACTTTTTTTAAAATCTAATTCCTGTCAGTTCTTTAAAGGTTGCTAGTTTTGGAAGATGAAGGCATCAACTGCATAGAATATTTGTTTCTTTTTACCTTCTTCTTTTAGTATCCATATAACTCCTTCAGTTGGGTCTCTCAGATGCTAGTCACATGAAAATCTTGTTGTTGTTGACACTGTAAACCAGCCAAAATACTGGAGAAATTGTGTGTGTGACAGCCTGTTATAATAATTTGACATGATGCACTGTACTGTATACCTCAGCTTTTCAGTTGAGTTTTGTTGTAGCTTTTCTTTTTGCGCCAATGAAAATAGATCATGTCCCCTATTTGTGCATTTCCATGCTTCAAATACAAAATTGTCAATTTAGTTCTCTCCCAGGCCCAGGCTTCCTGCAATAAGAGCTTTACTCCTAAAAGGGACATTCTGCGAATGTTCCATCTTGTCCATATTTTATTTTATTTTTTTTTTTTTTTTTTTGCTGTTGTGAAAATGTTTTGCTTAAAACAAAAAAGGTGACACTGTACTCCCACTGTCCCAAGAAGAATAATTAATGGTATTTGGGGATAAAGAAAACATTTTGAATTTAACAGCTGAATATTCAATTGCATTTCCAATGATGAATCATCTGATTAAAAAAATATAACATTTGCATTAAAAGTTAAATGTATTCAATGAACTTACATCTTGAGTTAATTTTAGGAGGGGGAAAAGATCAGATCTTATTGTTGGCTGCTGCATTTTCACCCAGTTAGTTTGCAAAGCATTGCAGATGACAGGAGCTGTATCTTATTACATACACCATGCGACTGTGCAGTGTGAATGAACATGATGTCCACTGAATGAGACTGACCATCTACTCCACATATAGTATAACTCATTTTATCTGAAGGAGCATGTTTTTTCCACCAGCATTTAACACCAGTAAGAACTCTGTCTGCTTAACCTCAAAGGAGGTAGATCCAGTGTATCATTCTGGGAGGCAACATTGTTAGATGGTGAGGAATTAGATTTTCAGTTTCAAAATACTGGGCAGGGATTGCCAGTGTTGGGTAAGCTACTTTGAAAGTATAGTTTTATAAGCTACATTATAAGCTGCGCTAAGTTTCTTCCCATTGGAAGATGAGGAACTCCAGTAAAGCTACCCTAAAGAGAAATACAGTTTGTTAATTAAAATTAGTAGTTAAAACTGCTTTGTAAAAAAGATTAAATCTGCCATGTCATATAATACAAACAACAAATAACTGATAAGGATGTTACCAAAAAATGTATTTTATTTGAAATTAAGTGCAAAGAATGTTGACTGTGTTTGTAATGTGTCCGCTTATTGTGACAGCTGCCTGTCGGAAACCAGAGTCTGGATGTAAACACAAACCAAAAAACCCCATCTGGCTTCGTCACAGGTAGAAGAGCAAGGAATGTTTCTTTTGTATGTGATGTTCATCACTCTACATTTTCATTTTGGGATGGTGTTGAATCAAGACATGAGAGGCAGAGATAAGAAATAAAAAGATGAAAAAAAAAACTTAATTCCCTTCTTTACTTTTCTGGACAGAAATAGTTGGTAGTTGCAGTAGTTAGCTTTTGTGCTGTGCTGTCAACACCTCTGTTTGTGATATGTGGGATTTTTTAAAATTGACGGAGAAAGAACATGCGTCGTTTTGCTTTCCTGGTGATTGATGAGACATTTTTCCTCCCGGGTCAGTGTGCGTGAGATGGTGGTACTTCAAAATGTATATGACTCTACTGTGCAGACAGTTGTGTCATTAATTATCAGGGGTTCCATTGGTGGGGCTTGTTTGAATGTGAGTTCAATCTGTTATGTCCCAGACTAGAACATCAACACACAAGAGGATGCTCTGTACTGTGATCACAAGTATTTTTACGATCCTGAGAGTGGTTGGCCCATGCACCTCATACCTTTCCACATCATGATTGTATCCATAATCACAGTAAAGAAAACACCCTCTCCTGCAGCAAATATTTTTTTGACATGACCTTAAAGTTGTTTACGCTTTACTAGATATAAAGCAGACAGGGAAATGCGACTGGAAGGATGGAATGGGGGGGGGCAGTGTGCTATATCTCTATGGGGGCAGGATAGTTTTGTTTATAGTTCTAAATGAAACCATGATATTCACATGCAAGTATCTGTGTATGTGTGTGTGTGTGTGTGTGTGTGTGTGTGTATGTGTGTGTGTGTGTGTGTGTGTGTGTGTGGTGTGTATGCACGTAATGGAAAGGTCAGCTGTCCTTTTTTAAGTAGGCTTTGTGTTTTCTTTGTTTTTTTTATGGTTATCCTGCCCAGTCAAGATAATAAACAAAATCTTTGATACTGAAATAAATTCTAAGAAGGCACATTTTAAGTTACAAGGAAAAGGGGTAAAGTTTGGAGTGGGGAGGGAAATCCTAGGTTGTGTTCATGGTTGATACACATCTTTCACCTTTCTAACCATCTCCCATTACTAGAATCTGTTTCTAGGAAAGAGAAAGCTACTTTTCCCCAGCCATGACAATTGCTAGACCCAACTAACATGTTTAACACTGGCTCAAAAACACTACATCAGTATTCATAGTTTTCACATAGTGTTTCATGCATGTCCTACCCATACGGCACATTAACATAAACACTGATCAGTCACACTTTTTGTTAAGAGACACCATACAACTGATATCAAATGTGAAACCAAATTAAATTCTTATTCTAGCATATAGCTGACAAATCCCCACTATTGGCAACAAGAAGCCAAAGGAATCATCCAGAAAACAAGAGGTATCTCATTCTGTCACATTTAATTGGTGGCTGAATGTTGCTCAGTGGAAGTTCATATTGAATTTCATTTGATTGTTCCGGTTCTATTGTTCTGTCCTGTCACGTATTACCGCCATGTACGCATACACACATGCAGGCATACACAGACACAACCTAACCACTGCTCATTGGCTGCGGTTGTCACTTCATTACAATCCCCTGTCAATTGATCAGTCATGCCTTTTTGTGAAGAGACACCATACAAATGACATCCAGTATGCAACAAAATTGAATGCTGTTTATGGCAAAGCTGACAAATCCCCAGTAGCGGCAACAAGAAGAAGAACAAGTTGACTTGACAGTTGTTGCACACACTGCTATGGTCTGAATGCATAAAAACATCAGCATTGTGATGTGTGAAATCTGTTGACTTATGGCAGGTCCTCTTACACCATCAGCTTCCTCATTCATTTTCAACACCTTCTGTCCTCATTTACATCTAAAATGGCTGGCACAGCTTTTACTCCAGTTATCTAAATGCATGTTAACAACCTAACTGGGACTCAATTGAGTTCAAATCTTGTAACATGTATTAGCACAGCTAGGGATCATTGTTCAGATGTGGTTTTGAGATAATTTTTTTTTTTTTTTAAATTTTCTTGGTTAAATTCAGCACACAGCTCAATCACGGTAATGTAATCATATCAGTGATTAGAGTTCCCCTTGTGATGTAAGTTGCTAATAGCTAAATATTACATTATTATATTACAGATAACCTAGATCTGGTTTCCCCCGGTTACCCCGCTTGAGCAAAATTAACATGCCCCAGCATCTGTTACCACCTCAGTTCCACAGAGCTGGGAATGAGAAGACACATTTAATTGGTCTCTGAATGTCACTCGGAAGTTTATATTGAATTTCATTCAGTTGTCCTGGTGCTATTGTTCTGTCCTGTCACATAGCACCTCCATGCACGCACAACCGCACATAGACATACACATGAAGGACACAGCTACACATAAATGCATGCACACATACACACACACACACACAACCCATGTCTGGCCCCATTTCTCTCCTGCTGTCTGCCCAGTAATACCAGCAGTACTGAACACCAATATTACTCTATATCTGAAACTAAAGTTATAGTAAACTGTTGAATTTTTTGCACCCGAAGGAGCTTATTAAGGCAAAAACCGCTGGAAGCCATATTGAGGTCATTCACAGCTTATAATAGTTTTAAGGTTAAAGGTTAATCTCTAAAGGAATTGCTTGATTTGGGCCCTTTGATTTGCTCAGATTTGATTTGTGATAATGACCCAATATGAATGCTGGTTGGAGCGAGTCATAAATTGGTCTGATCTGATCATATGTTCCTTAAATTAAACAGCAGGGTTAGTGTTGGTGAACGCCATCATTGCAAGCAGCCTAGTGAAAAACAATTGTATGGCAACATGTGATACTAAGGAGAGATGATTTAACTGAGATATATAAAGTCGCAAAGTGCATAATGCAAGCAGCGAGGATGATGATCTCTGTTTTAATCTCTATACCTCATTCAATCACAATGTTAATTTATCAGCTATGATGATATCAGCTATTTTTAATTGCTAAATTAAAATCTAAATTAAAATCTTGGAACATATATGAGTATATGTACATACTATAGTATATCTGCTGCCTAGAGATAGAATAAAGGTGTGAAGCATTTCATATGCACCACATATTGCATGGCTGTTGCTTTGCTATTGCTCTAAGGGAAGAAGTGATAAGTCAGCTGTAGTGGGAGAGATGGAGTAGAGCAGAAATTTGCACTCTTTGCATCATCTTGTGGCTCTTGTGTCTCTGTGCCAAGCTACTTTTCTCACTCAGAGGCTACAAGCTTTAAATCTAAGTGACGGAAGGAAAATAATGTAAAGGCCAACTCCAGTAGTAGGTGACACCAAGATACCTGGACATTTGTCTTGGTACACACTGCTGGAGCGGAGCGGGCCATCAACATGCTTAACTTGTTTTTTCTGTCTTTACTCATAGACAAGATAGGGGACTGCTGCTGTTAATGTTGAAACACCACCAAACAAGATGGGATGACTATTGGATTTGTAATCTCTACCTATGATAACATATTTAGGGCTGGATACAGTTGAGCACCGCCAAATAGAGATTTGTTTTAGTTCAATAGCTTTCATTGCTTTAGACTGCACCCTAGTCTCTTTCCACTGGCCAGTATCTTATCTGAATATCATTCAAGAGCATTTACTTCCTGTTTGATACCATGCTTTTGCAAGACCAGGCACAGACCTTATGACCAGTGTTGCGAAAAGGTACTTTTTAAAGTGATTACTTTGTTACTTACCTTAAAAAGTAACTAGTTACTTTGCAAAGTTATTCTTTATTAAAAGTAATTCATACTTTTAATATTAATACGTTTATTTATATAGCACCATTCATAGAATGCAACTCAAAGTGCTTCATAAAATGGATTGATTAAAACCATAAATGACTACATTTTTGCGTTACCTACTTCAAAAACATGCTGTAGCAACATGGCTATGTTGTCAATCATTGTTATAAAATGCACTCCAAGGCTTTTTATAACAGTAAGCAAATCTCATTTATAACAAGCATACTAGATTGCATTTTTTCAATTAGCAGCATGTTCTCTCATGACAATAAAACACAGGTCACAGTCACACCTGATGCACGGGTCCCTTTTAGCAAGTGTTAATTGAAATGTTAAAAAAATAACTTGTTCATCACATGTATTTATATTGCTGTAATGTTGTTGTTATCATAAACTTTATTTATAACAGAACACTATGTTCCAAAGCTAATGTAGTAGGACTGAATGAGCAGTTAGCTTGGTGCCCCATCAATGATTCATTAATAGGCTGGAGGATAATGTTATTACTCAACAGGGAAGAAGTCAGTCTGCAAAAAGCTTTGAAATGATCTGATTCCACTGACCAGCAACAGTCTGATCTCAGAGCTACACACGACACTCTGGAAACCACAACAATTTTTTATCATTATCCTTTTGTTGTTAAAGGTGAGTTCAGTCTATCCTCCTTGAGAACTGAGAGAGAGAGAGAGAGAGAGAGAGAGAGAGAGAGAGAGAGAGAGAGAGAGAGAAAGGAAGAGAGAGAGAGAGAGAGAGGAAGAGAGAGAGAGAGAGAGAGAGAGAGAGAGAGAGAGAGAGAGAGAGAGCATAGCTTGAGCTGGGTTTCAGACCTATATGGTCAGGTAATAAGATATTCTCAGGTAAGTATATTAACCACTCAGCACTAAGGTGTCTGGCTCTATTTTTAGAAGAGCAAAAAGAACAGTCCGCTTTTGCCTCTTAGTGTCAACTTGACACCCAAGTGTATTTTTGATAAAATAAATTATACATACAATATAAGACACCAGAGATGCATTGTGTAGAACTGAGAGACAAACCTTTTTTTTTTTGGCTCCGAGGATTTGTTCTGAGTTATTAACCATTAAGTTATTTTATACTTCATTACCTTTTCCCAAAGTATTAGAGGATCTCAAAGAAACATTCTGTTCTTCTTTTTTGTCACGTCTTCATTCTTACTTTGTTATTTGACAACTCCTTTTATCCAACAGTATAATATCCAAGAGATTTAGAACGAGTTTAAGGAGATGTGAAGACACAATCAACTCCTCTTATGGCCTAGAAATGATAAAATACTCTGTGACATAGAAAAAGAGAGACTAATCCCTTAGGCATAAAAGATTACATGGCCATGAACTTAGAGAAGTGATTTTTCCTCAGAAAACCTTTTCTGTTAAGTACTGAATCAGACCCAGAAGATGCTAAAGTCATCTTAAATGCAAATTTGATTACTATTATTCTTGTTTAGAACATGGATATGTGTAACACTTTCAAAATTTTTAAATCAGTATTGATATTAAAGTATTGCTTCCTACACTCAATCTATTAAGTAGCCATAGTGTTTTATGGGAACAGTGATATAAACATACTATATCTCTACATATTTGTAATACTCATGCTCTCTAATGTATGGCTATACTGCCATAAGATGAAGGTATATTACAGCTCAATACAGATGTTTTCACTGTAGTACTGCTATGTTATAGTACCTTATAATAGCATACTTTTGGGACTGTAATGTTTCCTTTTGACCAGTTAATTATGCAATCTTTATAGAAAGTGTTATCCAACTTCCCTTGGTCACAATTACCTTCACAGCATGAGATGAGTTAGAATAATTACAATGTTTTGCTGTTGTCGGTGGAAAAGAAAAGCTGCCTTTGTTTTGCCACAAAATGCATGAATATCAGTATATATTTTTTCAGGAAGTCAGATTCATGGGTGATAAAAGTTAAAAACTAATAGTTGGAGAAAATTTAAGTTTTTTGGTTGGGTGACTCAACAACAGTATTTTTCAAAAGGGCATCTTTTGGCTCAGTTCTGTCCATGTTCTTCTCATCATCCCACCATGTTTTTTTCATGTTGTTGCTTTCAGGGCACTTGCTTAATTTGATCCAACCTGATGGAGCTGTGTTGCCTGGTTTGGTTATGCTTCATGTGCTCTGTTTTGTTGGTGGCTATCCCACCGGGGCGCCCTGCTCTGTCTGTGAGGACATGGTGCCCCATCATGGGGTGCAGCCACTGCCTTCACGAGCACCCTGCACTGTCCTCACCAACACCAGGACATTTCAGCCAGGCCATGACATCAATCTGTGATACCATTTAGAGATAAGTAAAAAAAACAAAAAAACCAAAATTATTATTATCAGTATACAGGAATATATAGTCATATAGAGTAATAAGTATTGTATTACATTATGAATTCATGATTAGAACATTTACAAAGTGCTTGAAAACAACTTTTTCACTTCACAAAGAATTAAACAGGAATTCAAAATCCATAAAATTTATCACAGTATTTTTTTTATTTTTTTATTTATTTATTTTTTTACAGTTGACTCATCATGTATATGCATCTTTGTAAAATACTTTGTAAATTACATAAAAGACATGATTAGATCAGTAATGTGCACCTTGCAGAACCATTGTACAGCTACTATATGTGCAGTAATAGACACCAGTGCCTAAATTGAGTTTAACAGTGAAAGATTGTGGGCTCCTCAGTCACATCTTTGCTGGATGTAGTAGTGGTAATAGTAGTGCTTTATTAATCCCACTCTGGGAAACACAGAGGTCACTGGAGCTCTTAAACTTCCACTGTCATCCTTGCCTCCTGCTATCAATGTCAAAGAGTAAAAAAATCAGAAATGATTAAAATCTTTAATGACTCCAGGGCCTTAATATTTCAAAGCAGATACATTATGAGGACAGAGTATTGACGTACCAGGGCGAGGCAAAGGGGAAAGGGCTTGTGTCCCCTTTGGACTTTATCTATACACATGCCTGCCTCTTCTGGTGAATGTCTTTTTCTTTTAATTAGTGAAACTAAAGAGTTTAAAAAAGTCATTAACATTATAAAGCATATAGTGTGTTTGGTCTGTAAATATAAAATTACTACTATTTTCAGTGATATTAGTTTAGAGGCTGTAATTGTTGTACTTTCATGAGGACACATGAATATTTTAAGTCACAAAATGTTCATGCGTGACAAGTCATTTAGGATACTGGATAGTTTAGAACATAAGAACATTCTCAAAAAAGGTGAAACCGAATCTTTTAATTGATTTGGGGATTGTGTCGGATCAGTAGTGAGACCACTGTGTTCTCCCCCACAGACCAGAATGGGCCAGATTACAGCGGTGTGCTGCTGGAGGCTCGGACCAGGAGCTAAAGCACCAACACGCTGGGGAGCTGGCACCTCCCTCCTCCAGACGCCAAACTGCTTGAAGTGTGTCTCGTTTACTTTCCAGTTTTCTACTTTACGTGGCTGGCATTTTAACTGCTCAAGTGTTAGCAGGAGTGAGGGTTTGGTCTGGCTGCGGTAGGAGACGTTGGATTGGCTGAAGGAAAACCTCTGCATCTCCTCGCCATGTGTATTGTGACGTCACAGGTGCTGAGATAAACACATTTAAAAAGTGTTGGCCTTAGTCAGCAGAAAACAATTCCTGAAATGTATTTGCCTCTGACTGTTACTATTAAACACACTGAAACTTATTTGACTGTGGGCACTCCTTTTGTACCTTAACTTTTATGGCTCATTAGTTTTGGAAAATAAAGTGAACAAACTGTACAAAATTAAGGGTAACCTGTAAGGATTTGTCATAGTCCCATGAATTGCAATAATGATCTTCATTGCACATCTTCTTTTAAGATGCTTTCTATTGTGTTAGTTAATTAATCCCCTGTTCACTGCTTTTGATGCATTACTTGTAGTAACTAGTAGCAACTTGCTACTGGAAGGGATTTTTAAGATTTTACTGTAGAGCCCAAAAACTTTGGAGCCCCTAGATGAGTAGTACAGATTCATGGGGCCATTAGACTTCATAGATATAATTAGCACTCTGTCCCCTTGAACAATGGACCTACTGTATGCTTCCACCCACCACAGACATAAATTATGAATGTACCTCAAGCTTTGAAAATATTATGCAGTCTTGTCCACTGCTTTTACAGTATGTGTTCTGTCGCACTGAATCTGTAGCGAAACCCAGGGGCGTCCCTGAGGAGAGAAACTAGGGCACCTTCTCAGACCTTAAATCCTTTCAGCACTGAGACATCTTATATTAAATAAAGTTAAAGTTTCTAAGCATAATAAATAAATTCAAGGAGACATGGTTAGTCATTCTGGTGAGTCACTCCCACCCTTGAGATATTTAATACTAGACCATAAAGATTTTCTAACACTGAGCTATAGCCTCCTATTCCCTTGCTGTACATAATTTACACAAAAAATCCCTTTATGCCAAGCTGTGAGAACATGTAGGTTTTTGCAAGATGGTTTAGTACTCTTCGTGTTTGTGTTAGTTATTGGTATTATAGTATTTGTATCTTGAAATATGATTGATTGTAGAGCATTCAGCAAGTTTGCTCTTTCATGTTATGTTATATGCAACATTTTATATATCTGGTGAATATACATTAGGTTAATCCCTCCTCACAATAACAAAAGACATCAGTTTAATTGCGCCTCCATTTAATTTCAGAGAGAGGAAGAAATAGAGAGAGAAAGACAATGAGAGAGAGAGAGAGAGAGAGAGAGAGAGAGAGAGAGAGAGAGAGAGAGAGAGAGGTGGGAGACCCAGAGTCCTAGTCTGGTGGTTGGCCCCGACTAAAATTCATTCCATTTAACTAAGCGCATATTATGCCCTGATTTTTCCACATCATGCGATCTGTAACCTAGATTTCCAGTATGGTATGGTCAACAGAAACCCTGGGGATGATAAAGAGGCTTAACGCAGGCATTACATGTGCCGCTGACGTTTCTGCGAATTTTAAAGTCCGCTTCCCACATCCATCATTTCCTCCTTTACTCGCATTTCTCTGCCCCATATGCCGGCTCGCCTCGTAACATCACTGCCCTAAACCAGAGGAATGACTACAAAAAGAATGAGATGAATGCTTTGTTTTTATTTACCTGCATACAAATTTGCTAACCAGGCTGATAAACTGCAAACCATTGATAGAAATCCCCCTGCCCCCTTAACGCACATACACATTTAAGTGAAACTATAAGTAATAGTCCTTTTAATGACACAGGTAGGTCATGTCTCATTAGATTTTCAGCTGTCTGAAGAGGGAACTGTGTGTACAATTTGATGACACAATGTGGAACACACACACACACATTACACCTGGAGCAATCACAAGAAGAGGGTAATACAAGAGTTAAACTTCAAAATCAACTGCAATTCTCTTTGAGAATGTCCATATTCAAATCCTTCAATTGGAGTATATTGGCGGACAGATAAACAGCAGACTGATTAGAAGTGCTCCAGTTAGAATTCTGCTTAAGTAAAAGTGTGTTTTATATAATGTCTTTCAATAAGGGTCTTTGATAAGTTCCCCTGAAGAGAATCAAAAAAACTACAGTTAAAATACTTGGTAACATGAAACAGTGACACATGCTTAATGTAAAGACATAAATCAGGGGACTGTGATCCCTGTTTGATTTATTACATTATCTTTTGTCTCCCGGTCAATCTGTTTGTTTTTCTGTCCATTTTTCAGTATAGCAGTTTGCTGAATATGAGATCATGCATTTACATTACAGGCTTAGGGTTAGTGGAGTTGTAATCCTTCTTACTCTGACCACAAATGCAGTCATGTTACAAAGCCAAGTCTAGTTCAGTGGTGGAAGTCCCTCGTCCCGTCTCCAACATATGGATCTGTCCTGGTTTAGTACAGCAGCAGCTGTTGGAGCTATTTGTTTCTGAAAGATGCAAGGTATAAATGAATGGAAATATCTTAAGAAAAACTCAGTGTAAAGTATAAAAGGTAGCTGATTTTTCAAAGAAGTCATCATACAAATCTACAATGTTGATAAAGCTGAATAAATTGAAGAAACAAATTTGTTTTTGCTACAATCAACCCCTAAAGCCAGTCTGTCTGTTTCTTCTTACTGCTTTTTGGTGGAAGCTTTGGCTTATTATTTGGCTTGTAATAAAATAATTTTAAATCAATATTTTGTTTCAGATGATTGTCTTTGGTAAGAAGCCATGTATTAAGCAGGATAATGTGGAGTGATCCGGTCATTTTTGCAAAATAAGCCACTTCAGGACAATCAAGACCTGATAGTCATCCTGTTGGGGCTTATTGTGTGATGATGACCGGCTCACTGTACAGGATCCCTTACCTCTTTGCCCTGTTGTGGGAGAGTATTGATCTCTCCAGTTGACTCATGGCCCTGGGCCTGTACCCCCGGTCACAGGCCAACACCACTCGATACTAATTAGTCTCTTTCCACTGTGGGCCAAAAGCCCCGAATCTTTAACCAAGGGATTCAAGCCTGGAACTTAAGCACCAGGGCCAACACTGTCCAATAGTAATTATCTCATTGACCTGTGGAATACTGTCCTCCACCATGCAGGCCTTCCTCTGTGAATGCCACACCAGTGATGTATTTTCCATAGAGACAAGGTCATTTGTGTAGATGGTGTGGATTGAAGCCCTTGAGCCTGGCACTCTGGGACTTAAAGCCCCTACGAGTAGAACATATACCTCAATATATAATTCTCAGATTCATTTTAATAGTATAATGACTGTAGAAAAATGAGACCATTGCTGTGAAAATTGTTTAATTCTATGTGTATTGTGTGAATTCTATGTGTGCTCTGTCTGTGTTTGTTCTATTTGTCCTGGGGTATAATTTCCTGCAAAATGTGCAGGATAGACTTGTGCTCCACATGCTGTCCAGTCCCACAGTGCCTAGCTCAGTGTGCAGCATCAAATGTTGCTGTAGTAGCAGAAATTACTACAGTCTGGAATAATCAGGATAACCACATCATTATGTATTATCAAGAAGGAGAGATCCACTCTGCTATATTGCTACACTCCGGTAGGTTAGCTGTATTTTAGTATCATAGTAGCCTGTTAGCCAAAATGTTTCATTAGCATTGCCCAAACTTAATTCAATCAGGAGAGACTAGGATGAATGCTCAAATGAAAAAGTTTATTCATGACATGAAACAAGATGTAAACTTTGGCGTAAGCTCCATGCAGGAACTCCTCCCATTCGTGAAGTTAGGAGTACATCCGGGATAGACGTAGGAGTTCCTGGGGAGTTCCTCTGGAGCCTGGACATTGGTGGTGATGGGGTGGTGGAGGGACGAAGGTAAGCACAGCAACTGGAATGACAGCAGCATACGGCATAGATCTGAGAGAAGGACAGTAGCATAGAAGGTGACGTGTATATACTCCCGTCACTTAGACGATTGGCTCTTTGAAAAAGAGAGGGAAGTGACGGCTAACTCTGATTGGTTCTCTGGAAAAAGAGGGAAAGTGTTCACCAACTCTGATTGGGTAAAGGGAAGCATGAATGAATGATAAGTAGTCTTCCTGATTGAAATTACGTAATACTTCACTAAATTGCACACCTCTTATGCAAAACAACTTTGCTAGCTCAGTGTAGTTGTAATTAAAATATTCATCAGCAAAAAATTGTTTTTGTTACACATTGATTAACCCCTGCAGTTGCAAAGCTATGCGAGACAACACTGAGTCGAGTGAGTATAAATCTGAGGTGAGAGAGCACCGGTAGACTGATCGATGGACTGAACACGTTTTGTTCCATGGGAAAAAAAACCTTACACAAGTTTATTCCAGTAGAAACCTCTTCAGTGTGTGTGCCTTCAGACACGCTTCCAAACACATTTTGATCACACCAAAGAACAAATTGAGAAGTTGAGAAAAGTGAAAGAATGACAAAATGTTCGTGGAAACTATCCTAAGTACACTTTAGGATCCTAGGGGTTTAGGGAACTTCATATTTCTACTCTACTACCTTTCAAAGCAAATATTCTATGTTCATCTACAGAATCTATTATTTTGACAGATAAGAGGTACTGCAAAAAAAAATGTATAATCACCTCCTAAATATGTTTGACCTGTTTACTTTACAGCTTTCAATGTAAAGTAGATCAACGTCAGACAACCAACTTTCAGCCAGAACAATCTGCGCCACTCGTCTCTTTTGGTTTCCTTACAAAGGTTATTGCATGAAAGATGGAATGTTTCAAGTTAGTACTGTTGGACCTGAGCACAGCCTTTGAGTTGATCATGACATTTTAAAGGAAAATTCCACTCTCCGATACTCTTACTGTTAGATATCATCAATTTCCGATGTTCAGTGCATTCCAGGAGTTACTTTATGAAGTGTTATTTACATTTTTGCTGTTGCAATTTCTTACAACCTGCCTGATCTACTTCTACTCCAGTTAGAGATTTCCTATGTTTCCCAGAATGACTTGCGGGAACCCCCAGAGAAGGATAAGAGAGCGATAGTGAGTTTTTCCAGTCGAGAAAACATGAGAATGAAGAGAAAACAATGACAAATATGGATTTTATTTTTAATCGAGAGGTTAAATATTTTAATTGATGTGTTAATATTGAGTCTGAAGTGCAGGAATTTCTCTTTTTTTCCGAGTCAGAGTCTTGTTTTTCTTGATTTTGGCAACACCTTTGGTGATAAGTGGTCATTGCTTTGGTGTTTTGCACTCAGTGTAGGCGCTGGCCCAACATAACAATAGAAGACACATGTAGACTGAGGCTGTTAAATGACAGCAAAACCTGCCAGTCCAAAAGAAAAGAGCCACATCTGCATCTGATTTTCATTTTGAAAAGGCAATGCTGATGTTCACTGTGGTTTTGGCTCAGAGACGGTTGCTTTCCTTTTTTTCACGCTTACCTTCATCTGAGCGATTAATCTGTTTCTTTTCTCTTGGATTTTGTGTTGATGAAGTTTGAGTTTCTGTAGGCAGCGCTTTTTCTTTGTCTGCCATGGTGGCTTAACTGATGCTAACCACCCAGCCCTTCTTCTGTTTATTCAAAACAAATTGCTGTGGCTGCTTCCAGAAACGTAAAATGCACTTCCTCATCACTTCCTGAAGAGGAGCAGAAAATGTGAGTGTTCATGACCTGGGTATAGGTTGAATCACTATTGTATGGTATCAGACATTTATATTTATTATTTTAAACAAAAATGTTGCAGATAAAAAAATTGAAAATATTGATATGATGTGTGGTGTTTCACAAAGGTTAATTCTGCTGCCCCTATTACTCATTTGGGACATGCTCCCTCTTGATTATGTAATAGAAACTTTATTCGTTATCATAATTATGCAGACGATTCAGAACTTTTTTTTATCTTCGTCTACTGGGAATTCAAGTCCTGTTAGCTCACTGATTGACTAGGATATAAACCTGTGGATGTCCTAGAATTTTCTTCAGCAAAGCAAAGATACGACTTAAGTTGTTTTAGGTGCTTATTTCGATTCCCTGTCTCTGAAGCGCAGTGAGCATATTAGAAACCTTGGCGTGATTATGGATGCTGATCTCAACTTACAAACTCACATAAATAGCATCACTAAAACAGATTTCTGTCATTTCAAAAATTTTTCTAACATCGGAAGTTTTCAGAGTCAGAAAAACTTCTGCATGTGTTTATTCCAAGGAGATTAGACTGCAGTGATATCCCTTTTTTCCAGTCAGCCAAAAAAAAAAAATGTGGAGCTTATTCAGAAAGTTGTAGCAAGAGTCTTGGCTTGGACATGAAGAGCTGAACACATTATACCTGTTCTGACATCGCTGCACTGGCTTTCAGTGCATTAGAGTTAAAGATTCTGCTGCTTGTCTGCAAAGCTCTAAATGGCCTGACCCCACAATACATTTCTGTCTGGCTCACAAGATATGAACCAACTAGGTCCCTCAGGTCTTCTGACACTAGCCTCTTAGTTTTTTCCACGGATTAAATCAAGAGTTGATGAGCTGCTTTTAGCATTATGTTTCCAAGTTGTTGGAATAGCCTGCTAGGGGACCTGAGGTGCCCCAACTCTTACTTAATTTAAAAGAAGGCGAAAAACTTTCCTCTTCTCTAAAGCCTTTGACTAGGTTTTATCCCTCTGTATATACTGTATGTTGGCTTGTGTGTGTGTGTGTGTGTGTGTGTGTGTGTGTGTGTGTGTGGACGTATGTGTGTGTGCATGTTCTGGGGGAAAGGTTCAGTATATTTCATTACATTTTCTCTATGTGATATGTATTTTGATGTCAGGTTTTTCTGAGTTATGCTCTAATTGTTTTATGTAAAACATACTGAGTTTCGTTGCATATCAAATGTGCTGTTCATATAAACTTTGATTCGTCTTGCTAAAATACAAATACATTGTACCCTACACAAGTATGTTTTCTTTTGATGCTTAATTACACTCAGTACTTTAATCTAGACATTTTATCAGATTGCTGCTTTGTATTGAGGTATTTGTATTTCTCTTCAAGTAAAGCATTATGTACTTTTTCTACCGCTGCCTGCTGCTTACATCTGAGGGAGCTGCCATCCTGTTCAGTACATGAGAGTTGGCGAGGGATTAGAGAAAGATGAAAGAAGCAAGTCATCCTCCTCATCCAGGCTCAGGCTTGTTGCACACACAGATGGTATTAACATCACAAGTGACCTTGTTGTCACACAATGTACTGCACAGCAAATCAACATCAGATTTGACCTGATGTCTTTAATAAAAAAAAGGTTACTCCCCTCACTGAAGTGCTCAATTTCTTTGTGTTTTTTAATTTTTAATTTTGTAGTATTTTGTTTTAACAGTGGTAAACAAGTTTATATTGTTTACCATTATTTGGGATTCTCAATAGTTTTAACTGATTTTATGTTTAATTTTGAATTCATTTTCAGGATAGTTAGCTTGCACAGTGGGCATATTTAGGCTCTATTTATCAGAAATATTGAATTTAATTGGTTTTAATTGGTTTGGAAATTAGCTGAAACTAATTGAAAATGGGAAATAGTATATAATATCATATTGTCTTCTCCTGTAACAACTGATGCCCTGCTGAATTGTAGATTCCCCTGTTGTACTGACATGCAAACATTAACGTACATCTATGATAAGGTCAACAAGGCCAGCGGAAGCCTACAACTGTAATCCCTGAAAACATCTGCTCATGTCGTGCACATAAATATGCACAAATACATACATACATAAACACATGGACATACTGTATATACACATACACACATATGTGCACAAACATGCATGCAGGCAGACACAGAAAACACATACACGCACACACATGCACAGTATCATAAGGTCTTATTTCACACAGAGCAAACAGTGATCCACATGCATGCACAATGTACAGATTAAGGCTATCCCTTGCTGTGGGGGCTTAGTTGACATCTCTGTCTAAGCTCTGCATTCCTCTCCTCTCTCTCTTCCCTTCATCTCTCTATCTAGCACCATAAAAAGTAGTGAAGTGAAGATGCAGCACTTTGGGTTCATTCAACCTGTGTACTGCTGGGAGTCATAAGAATATCATTCAGATCAATGCTTTTCCCAGAACTTTTTCCCCAATGCCTCCCGTAACCGACCGTGAGGAAATTTGCAGCACTCCTTACTGAGATCCACTTATTGTAGCCAATTTCCCTGCTTCTCTCAGATCCACATTGTGCATCGTTTAAGCCAATACAAGTCAAGGTTTTGACGCCATGTGCTCCAGTTACAGTACATAATAAAGATGATTGCATTACAGCTCAATCCCTCTACAGTGTTATTTGTTTTGCCTCCAATTCTCCCTGTCTTTGTGTCCTTTCTTGAGATTTTTTGAAATTCACTGGAGAATGGGAACCTCAAATTTACCGACAAGAATATTACATAAGTTCCCTATGTGTGTCTGTGTGTGCACGCTTGTGTGTGTGTGTGTGTGTGTATGTACATATGTATGCGTATACATGCATGCGTCGGCATAATGTTCATGCATGTATGTGCATGTGTGCTTGCATGCATATGCATGCACCAGTCGGCTTGTCAATGACTGCTTTAAATGAGTTGCTGACAGGCAGAAATCAATAGACATGGAAGTTGAAATACGTGCACATCATTGTGTGCATGTCGAGTTTATAGAGTCTGTTACATGTCTGAGCTAAACTGGCTGTTAGTACTGGTAGTGAGACCATCATGTCTGTTACATAAGAATCTAGTAGTTAACGGGTTAGAGCTCAGGGCTGGGCCATATTGCATGAGGGGTGGATGGAGGGTGGGAGAGAGAGAGAGAGAGAGAGAGAGAGTGTACGACAAGGGGGAGGGGGAGACAGAGAGCAACAGAGAACATAACAGGACAGTAAGGGAGAGACACAGAGAGAGAGAGAGCGACTAAGAGAGAGATGAGAGGAAAAGAGTCAGTAGTTGGCAAGATAATCAGAGTGAGGCCACTGAATCAGAGCGGGAACACAGCTGGTGTGACGGGTGAAGAGGCTGCAGGCTAACGCTGAGCGGATGGACGTTGACAATGTACAGTTAATCTACAGTGGAGTGCCTCCGTCCTGGGATCTAACATAGAGGAGAGAAGACTGTCAGCAATTCAACTATCAAACAGGAGACAGTTGGAGACTATCTGTGCAAGACAAGTTTTGAACTGCATGCAGATCAGAAGGGAATAACAAAATGGATGTTGCTTCTAAAGTACGTTGGAGATAACAGTATGTGAACAGCTGTGGACTTCATATGGTATCTCCTAACAGCGCTTATGGTTCTGATTATGGTGGGCAAATTGGCGTCTCCAACAGCAGGTTTTTAACTGGACAATTTCTAATGCTTATATACTAAAGTGAAATTTACAATGTAAAATTATTTAAGTCATTAGCCAAGAGCCTTTCTTTCAGATTTGTTGCATTTTATCACATTAAAGATTTTTCGAAAAATGTAACGCTGAACAACGGGTAACGTTTTATATTATAAAACAATGTGTGCCATTTTGGCTGCATTTTGGTTAGCAGCTTGGCTCTGAAAGACTTTCTCTACATATGGACTTGGCAGCTCATATCTCATCACTAATGCAGAGTGGAGATCACCTTGTCCTTCCTAATTAGCAAATATTGTTGAATGGATGGTTCTTGGTGGGGATTTCCAAAAGGACAAAGTTTGGCTTTGAAAAGGATCAATAAATTAAATCTTGATGTTTGTAGACCTTAATTTCATCGCATCTGAAGCAGGTACATCTCCACTGCATTGAGCTCAGTGCAAAGAC